>NW_026264258.1:2917386-2927880 GCF_000817695.3 Arachis duranensis
TCATGTCATGGGTTCTGCTTTTGGAAGACTTGGAACAATGGTGCTTCAGATATCTGTTTTCATCAATAATCTTGGGATACTTGTTGTCTATATGATTATAATTGGTATACATTTCAAACTTTGTATTTGTTCTGTTTCGAAATAAATATCGATTCAACTAAATTAATATATCAAAAATGCTATGTGAACGTTAAAAATCAGTTATTATATATCTGTGTATAAATATATGTAGTGTTTAACTCATTTCAATGTGTATTTTGTGTTGCAATTGACCAAGACTTGGTTTCTATTTTGTGTGTTGAATATTGAATATTGTCTTTCTCTAGTTGAAGTGGATGAATTTAGAGTGCCTAGTTTATTTATGATATCCAGAAAAGTAATTCTATAGCTTGATTTATATGTGAATATATAATCTATAGTTGAAGTGACTGGAAATTGATGTTGCTTAGAAATTGCTCTGTTTAGGGTTTTCTAGAAAAGCTGAAGACAACCTTTTTGAAGTTTTGATTGTTTTATAAAATTCATACAAATATGTGAATGTTGGCAAGATAAGTATGAAACAAACTTACCCTTATTTTTTATTCAATAATTGTTTAGTTTGTTTTTGCTTTGTGATGGATTTCTAGGTGATGTGCTTTCTGGAACATCGTCGAGTGGAATTCACCATTTTGGTGTGCTAGAAGGATGGTTTGGTGAATGCTGGTGGACTGGCCGTTATTTCATTCTTCTTGTTACAACCCTTTTCATATTTGCTCCATTGGCATTTGTTAAGAGAATAGGTAGCAACAACAATACTATCAAGTTTTTTAGCAATGTTACATAATTTTGGAGCATTTGGCAAAGTTGAGTAATCTTCTTGTATTGGTATGCAGATTCATTGAGGTATTCTTCTGCTTTAGCGGTGGCTCTGGCGATCGTGTTTCTAGTCATAACTGCAGGAATCACACTGTTTAAATTGTTTAATGGCAGTATTGCTAGTCCGCGGTTACTTCCAAACGTTACTGATAGTGCATCTCTATGGAATCTCTTCACAGCAGTTCCAGTTCTTGTGACAGCATTTGTGTGCCATTACAATGGTAAGTCGTACTTTTTTTCGCTATTGCAAATGTAGCAGTGAACAATGTTTTCTGTCTGATACATGTCCTAGTAGGAATTATTTCATGAGCGGAAGAAAAGCAGGGTGGATTTCATGGGTTTCAATGCATAATAAAATGAATTATGACTTACAAATCATGTTCTTTTCTTCTGTTGTTGAGAATATGGTTATTGTATATTAATACTTCCTAGGATTTCTAATATGACATAGTTCTTTATGTATGCTTTTTTAGTTTACTTGCATAATTGATGTAACTAACAATAATATTAAGCAAGTTTAGGTGTTAGAAGAATTTTTTCACCAAAGTTTCTGTATTCTGCAGTTCATACAATAGACAAGGAGCTAGGAGACTCCTCGTTGATACAACCGGTTGTGCGCGCATCACTCTCTCTGAGTTCGAGCATCTATATTCTTACAGCCTTATTCGGATTCCTCCTATTTGGTGAATCAACTCTGGATGATGTGCTAGCCAACTTTGATACTGATCTTGGCATCCCTTACAGCAGTCTCCTTAACGACGTTGTTCGCATTAGCTATGCTCTCCACCTCATGCTTGTTTTCCCGGTGATCTTCTTCTCGTTGCGCTTCAATTTTGACGATCTCATCTTTCCTTCAGCTAGGCCACTGAATTCAGATCAGTGTAGATTTGTCTCGATCACCAGCGGACTTGTTGCTTTAGTGTACATAGCTGCAAACTTTATACCAAGCATATGGGATGCTTTTCAATTCACTGGAGCCACTGCCACTGTTTGCCTTGGGTTTATTTTCCCAGCTGCGATCGCTCTAAGGTGCGATTTCTTAGTCACAGTTCATTACTTTTTGGTAATTTCATCATGCTGATTTTTGTTGAACCCTTTGTAGTGAATCTTTATGTGAATCTTTTTGTTGAACCCTTTCATCATCCTACTACAACCCTGAACTCGATTTCACAGGCGTGAAATGCGAGTGTGTCAAGTTTTTGCTTTCTGTAGAAGTAAGACTAATCCACGGCAGAAGCTAGAGTAAATGAAAGCTTCCCCGGAATTTTTTTCCCCCATGTTAAACAAAGCTATTGGGATTGAAATTGCTATGAACTTTCAAAAAGCTATGTCATAGATGCATTTTCGAAGCTGACATATAATTCTGGTTTTGCAGGGATTCCCATGGCATTGCATCAAAGAAGGACAAGATTTTATCTGTTATAATGATCGCTCTTGCCATATTCTCAAACATCATAGCGATATACAGTAACGCCAATTCCATGTTCAGGAAGGAAGTTGATGATCTTCATTGACTGATTAAAGTGCCTATAAGTAACCATTGATAGATAAAAGTTCCATACTCTCATTCCAAGCAATTTAAGCAAAACAAACACTTTAATGAAACCAGAGAATGAACTTGTTTTTGGATTGAGTTTGAAAAAGTGAAGTGCAAGACTCACTGCAAAGAGTTTTGGAAGAGGAACTGAAAGTAAAAGTGAAAAACTATGTGAACATTTAAACATATTTTACATGTAATGTTCATAATTTTCAGAGAACTTAAGTGGTGCCTAGCAGATTTAGTTTTGGGGAGAATGGTAATAATCAACTACCAATTTAGTTTGGTACTTGATTCTACATTCTTTCTAATGTTAATTGCCCCTTGAATAAATGAATACTTTTAGTGTCAATATTACTGATTACAATTAAAAGTGTAATCACTATAATGATTAATGGATAATGATAAGAGAGTATCAAATGAGAGAGAGAGAAGAAGAGCTAAAAAAGCATCATTATATGATTATACATCAAATTAAAATAGTTTTATTATTCTGTTAATTTTTATAATTTTACCAAATTTTTAATTAGGTTTTTATATTTTTTTTTCTTTTCAATTTGATTCCTAAACTGTTTTTAATTTTGTAATTAGGTATTTTTTATATTAAAAATATTAAAATTAATAAAATATTTTCCCTATAAACAAACAAGATAATTAATTTTCCATAGAGGATTGGTTATTATAATTTAATAAGTTAGGCTTTTATTCCTGAAAACAAAAATTAAATGAGAAAGTTTAAAGAAACAGAGAGAATACAAGTATGTAAATTCAGGTAATAATGTTTTTTATTGATATAAATTTGCCTTTACATTTCTATCAAGTTATAAAAACTGATTGTTCTTACTCCACTTATTGTGTTGAGCTCTCTTGTTCAAAAAAAAAAAAAACAACTGGTACATATGCTTTCTCATCTTTTCTCCTCTCCCCATCATCCACAAAAAGAATAACAATTAAACTAAAAATACAAACCTATATAAGAAGCAAAAACAAAGAAAAGAAATTGGTTCTTCTGAAGCATGCCATCTGATGAAAATCTCCTTGGTACTTAGAATGATCACACTATTCAGCAGTGTTATCAACTATGAACCAAAAAACAGATTGGCTGCTGTATATTGCTGAATCTTCTTTTACAACTGATTCAAGCAGGGTTCTAAACCTGTAAATCAATATTCAGTGATGGCGCCGGACCGAGATGGATTCCCCGGTTGGATCATGTGATTCCTTGTTATATAAACAGAGTGGATTTGGCATTGGACATCTCTTCATGGATGAAAGCATATCTGTTCAGCATTGTGTTGGGAAGTTCTTGGTTCCTATTGGACAGTGAATTTGCCATATCCCAAAGTTTGCTTTGCATTTTTTGTGTCCTCTTTCATGTCTTGTTCTTGAGCTTTTCGAAATCTCATGCAAGACTAGTAGGAACTAGGTATAATACCAAATTCATCATACTTGGATGAAGCCAAGGGGAATTATAATTAGATAGGCAACTCGCGTTTAGGTTCGAGTCTAATTGAAAAAATAAGGAGACTCCAGAACCTCTCGAAGATCGAAGTCTCCTCGCTCCGGTAAGGGAGGAAACTTCAAGGTTGGGAAATTCTTCTCAAAACTCTCAAGCAACTGTTAATAAAAAAAGTTTTAGAAAAAGGTAAATAATTCTGTATAAAGAAGCTTGTAATCTAAACTAGAGATACTTTACATTTTCTAATACTGGAGCCTCATAGAGTTCGACGAACTTCTCCCTAAGTATCCTGTTCATATCATCAACATCACATGCATGCGTCCAATACGAATCATGCACCCCTGAAATTAAGAAATTCCGGATTAAAAAGAATACTCTAATGTACATATAGATATATACAAGTATGAATGTGCTATATATTTTACTATATGAATTACATAATTAGTAAGTACCTGCAAAGTTCAACCCTGCTTTTTTACAAGCAACTGCAGTCATCATCATGTGAGAACCATCAAGAGAGTGAACGAAATTCGGTGGAAAAGCTGTTCTCTGCCTTTTACCCATGACCTGTAAAATAAATGCGATAATTTAAATATTTATCTCATTGAAGAGACCAGATAGTGAAATTCAGTTAAAAAAAACATGAATTAGTCTAAATTATACAATGTCAAGATGAACCATGATCTTAATCATCCAAAATAAGGAGTCTGATTCACAAATACAGGATTTCACGACACTCAGTGACTCGAATAGAACTATAATTAGTTTTTAAAGTAACTACACAATTCTGTAGCATGGGGTCTGTTTTGACAGTTATGATCAAGTTAATAGTTACCTTGTCAGTCTCACGTTGTAATGTCAATATCTGAAGGGAAGTCTTGATCTGCATTGAATTCAATTGTGCATGTTAATGATTTAATTTCATTGATTTTCAGATACTATACACAATGAAAGATAAGGCTGACAATTGAGAATATTACAAGATGTCTTCCTAATTGTCGGTACGGTTGTACTACAGGAAGCCCGAGGGGAGTAGTCCACCGAACCGCTTGGTTTGTGGTAGCTATCACCTAATTCCATGTTCAAATATATGAAGTTTAGAAGCATTAGCTATATATATTTTAAAAGCATAAAAAATCGAACCACTCACTCACTCTTTTAAGTGATGCCATTCAAAGCAAAATTAGTCATACCTTAGCACAATCACCTAGCCAGCCCATGATACTTCTTGCAGCCTCAAACATCTCCTCTAAGGCAGTGAGAGTTGTCTATGAAAAGAGAATCATCAGTAGATAACAATGCTCGGCTTCGGAAATGTGTATATACATCACCAAAGAATGAAATTCTCTCTTACTTTTGCGGCATAGCAAGCAGCAGCAAACAGCTCCGAATCCTCCTCAATGGCACAACGCTCCTTTAGCCTACGTTTCATCTGGTCTCGGGCCCCAATATAAGTTACTCCATAGACTGAAGTCATCACTGTCTGTTTAACCAATTTTCGGTCCACCTAATGGTGTCAATAATGATAAAGTGTTTAGTTAATGTAACAGTGGATGACATAGAGGTGTCATTTCACATTCCGAAGGAGGAAAACAAAAACCACCATTCATAGCAAAATCTTTAGTCTAACATGCATGTCTTTCATTTTAGAATATTAAAACAAACATTTTTTAATAAATAAAATTATCTTTTAAAAATTGAAAATGAACCGAGACCTGGCTGATCAGACGCTTAGCATGCAATGCATTGGGATTAGTTTTAGGATCTTTCTCTGCATCCCTCTTCATTATTTCTAGAACTCTGCACCATAATACCAAATATGAAAACATCAAACAGGTAGATTATTGAAAACGAGAAATAAATGATAATAGAATTCAAGAAGGGAATAGGGGTTACTACAAATGCAAGGGCAAATGCAACCAACTCCTTGAGTTGATAGAGTGGCATCAAGAAAAAAAAAGTTGATAATTGCTTCGTCGATTAGAATAATTTATTCCGCAGTCTATAATGTATAATTCACAGTGCTGATTACCTGGCAGCAATGCCCGAATACACATCTGCAGGCTGGTCTCCACAAACAAGATTAACCGCAGCAGCTCCCAACTTCAAAAAGAAAAAGGAATGCAGAAAATCTAAGATGATCCACAATTAAAAAGAAGAAAAAGAGAAGGATAAAACTGCAAAAATTTCAATCGACCATACAACAGAAAGGGTTTTATTTCAAAGGCAAATTAAAAAAGAATGTATCAAATATTGTTAGGTATAATGCTGGGGCAGCTGCTTGTTGACAAATATAAAATGCGGTGGTTAACATTTTGACGAAATTAGAGCATCAAATCTTAAGTTTTAACAATCCCATCTTTCCATGATACACAAAAGTTAAGCAGTACCAAGACCATATTATTCAGTACAATGGAAACAATGTAACATCTACAAAATGTTCAGTTATGTATTACCTTGTCCCTGCCAAGTGCTGCATAGTGTTGTAAGCCATTGCAAGAACCATCCTACAAAATGTGGGGAAATATAAAAAGAAATTTTAATGCTAAGAATCATAACTATGATTATCTGCCCTCTCAATTCTCAACTTCACAACTTGCATGCTTATGGCAAATGAATAGAAAATAACAGAACAATATTGTAGTACACCGTTTAAACTGAACTTTCCTACAATTAGAAGGCCAAATCACACAATTACATATGTTCCCAAATAAAAATTATGAAATCTCGGCAGAAGATACCTGGTGCACAGGCATATGAGAAATTGTAGCCTCAGGATTGGGGCTTCTCAATGCTTGAGAGAGATTGATACATGCTGCCAAACACTGAAAAGGATCCTCTGCTTGCAACCACCAACGATTTCCTTCTAGTGGTCTGTCTGCAGAATCAAATATATCATTCACGTGGTTCTCGGTAAATGCTATTCGACCCTCATAAGATAACTTGTCCACACCACCAGCATACAAATTTGCCAGATGTATTTTCAACCAGTGCAATCCCGACTTTCCCAGAGGTCGCCCCTCTGCAAACTCGAGTACACCTCGACATAGATCAGAACCAAGATGGTTCAAATGTGGGTGCATGGGATATGCACGCCCACGGAAATCAAGATTGTGAGGATAATAGAAGCCATCTTCATCCTTCATCTTTCGTGCAACCTACAGCCAAAATTAGCCAATGTGTTGGTGCTGACATGTTCTCTCTCATGGAAATAATTTCATATTACTAGTCTATTTGAAGAATATTAGGAGACTTCTTACGGCAAGTTTAAGCTCAATGTCACATCGTTGTGAATGTCTCTCATTATTCTCCTTCTTGGCAGCTTTGACCTTCCACTTCCATTTTCGGATTTCTGATTCATCCTCTGTATCTGGTTCTTCTGGAAGGGGAACCTTTAAGATTAAGATGAAATAGTGTCAAAACATATTGACTCATCCACCCAAGTCAGTTTAATTTCTACTCTCTTTTAAGCAGCTTTAGTTTCTTTCTGCAAGGGTAAAAGGAGTATCAAAATTGCCATATCTAATTATTTGGTGACATGGAAATATTTTATTTGTATATATACAAATCTTTGCTGTGAAGCAATTATAAATCATGATCATTTTCATGAAGTTGAATGGGCTAAGGTTTGAAGGTATATGGGGGTAAGACAAATAACATAGCAACAAAGTTTGTCGGGTACTCACATCTTCCCGATCCACCAAGTCAGCAAGACATCCCCCGTTAGCCCATATTTGATCTATAACATTGAGCACCCTTTTGTTTATCCTCCATTTGGTGCTGCCAAGAGTATTAAGGGCCTGACCATAAATGATAATAGAATTAATTTCTTGACACCTCGGAGCCCGTTTAACTGCTTCACGTTGCTGTTTTGCTCCATGTATTCTCATAACATATGATGGCAAAAACAAGTATGCTCCTTTGTCATACCTACAAAATATTGCAACATTTTCGCCAAAAATAAATAAATAAATAAATTAGCAATCAAAACAGTTCAACCTAATTGGCTGAACAAGTTCAAGCTTTGTGCCATTATGATCTGAATTAAAAAAAAAAAAGGCTATGACATTGGAACAGCAAATATCTTTGAATTTCTGCTATCCCAAATAGAAAACAAAAAGGAACTTATGATTCAAATGTTGCTAGTTGCAAAAACTTTGAGCAACTTGGCTTTATGCAAATAAAATAAACTAGGCTAACAAAGGCCAAAGGTTCAATGAGCTTTGCAGAATATTACAAATAAAATTATTTAAGAAAAAGTATATGAAGTACCCTGTCCAGTTAATAGGCGGAACCAGCATTGGCATGTAGGGCATGACCATATGCCTAGCCTGTTGATGTAAATACAGTTTGAAGTTAGCATCACTTCATGAATTTCAATGTATGAAAGAAAATGTGATGTTGGACATACAGAGACACAAAATCTGTCTAAATAACCTACTCAGAAATGTGGATATGAGACCTTAAAATGTCACTTACAGTCTTCTCAAGGCCCTTGAGCACCAGTGGGTCACATTCAATAACACCATATCTCCTACTCCTAATCAAGCAAAAAGTATTCAGGTGAGAAACAAAAGAGAAGTAGAACATTAAAGACACTGATTGTGACAAAAAAGATTAAAGAGAGGAGCTACAAATCTCACTGAGAATCACTTGTCACAGTTCTAAGAGTATGCTTAAATGCAGGGTATATATCTGGTGGAGCATCTCCAATTTCATTAGCAGGCGGTTGAATGTAAGCTGATTCTATTAACAATTGCATCAAACGGGAACCAACCTGGAATTCAAAATAACTATGTCATAAAATAAAAATAAGATATCTTCCATGCGATGTTCGTCGGTACAACAAGAACATCACAAACCTTTACTTGACCTTCCTGTCCCCAAGGCTTTGAAGCATCTAGACCCCGAACAATTCCCAACACTTGCTGCTGCTTCTGTTTTTTCATCAACATGGAAACCTTTTTCCTGAGTCTCTTCTGGTCCTTAGCCATTTTCTCTTTCTCTTCCTTCAGTTTGCCCGTTTCTATGGATTCAGGAGCACATCCTCCATCAGGCTTGTCGGCATTTGCACTCTTCGTGTTTTTTGTCTTCTCCATAAATCTGTATATCTTTGCCTGATCCACATACAAGGTTACAGTTTCAGTTAATGAAAAGTTGAAAACTTGATTATTTTGAATTCATAGAAGAAACAATCTAATTTGAACCAAAAAACAGGAATTGACCACATTATTTCTGAACACAAAATCCAAGCGACATTAGCACTGTATTAACCATAGCCTTCATCTGACTGAGCATTGACGTTTGTGAGATTGTAACACAAGGGAAGTTTCACGACACATAACCAAACTAGATTACTGGAATTACCATACAAATTATAGCTCAAATATTAGATTGTTTCCCTTATCAGATCAATATTTCATACCTCGTGTTCAACGGCTTCACCTATTTGACAAGCAGCTTGGATCACTCTGGCACTGCCTACTCCATTACTGTTGGTCATCAACAACCCCATCAACTTGTGCATTGTGATCACAGCCATCATCTCTGCAGGCAACTCATTGAAATAAGGAGCATGGCTCAACCTATGCACATTGCGTTTGGAATACTCTTGGTCAGCAGCAATTGCATTCCTCAAAGGCTCAAACCAACCAAGGAATAACGATTTCATGTAAGGCAGATTGGGTGCAAGCTTCTGCTCACGCATGTCATCCAATAGCTCCTGATATCGAATATGACTTTAGTTAGTTAAGTTACTTAGGTTACACACCACACCTCTCCCTCTCTCTCTTACCCCTAGGAAATAGATCCAGTTACACCAAGGGCTATTTTATATACTTCATTGAATAAATTGTTAAAGACAGTAAATTTCAACAAACTAACTGTTGATACCGTAATATTATCCTGGCGATCAAAACATGCCGAATTTCAGAAAACAAAAAATTGCCATTAAAGAACACATTATGCTTTTCTAACTTGCTAACTTCCTTTATATATGCTTAGAGACACTAAATTTCATCAATCTAACTGTTGAATCCTGCAATACCCTCATGATCAAAATGAGAAGATTAAGTATCAAATCCTTTTAAAATTGGGATATAACTAGATATATATGCAATTGGGTACACTTGGTCTATTAAGCGGAGACTTTCAATCAAATTGGGCTGATTGAATTTAGTGCTACTACAAAGTATCTGACATATATACATATAAATTTGAAGTTTTCAATTTTCCACCATCTTCTATACCTGATACTCTTTAGCTGCCTCTTCCCATGCCTCAGTCTCTACCTTTATCTGCCTCTTCCGAAGCATCTTGAACTTGTAGTTAGCCATGCCTTCAACACTACCGTTCTTCGTTTCCACTTGGGCTTTTGCTTTTCCCTTCTCTTCTTCCTTCAACATATGCTCCAACAATTTCTGAACCTCATTGGAAGTGGGACAATCATCTTCCGTATCAGTAGTGGATTCAATAGCCTCAGCAGCGCTACCATAATATCTAGCTAACCTCAAGTACTTAGAAAAACCAAAGTGTTCCTCAGAAAACGAAAAACTGGATCCACCCAGTTCGTTTCTCGGTGCAAAGACTCCAACTTTATCGAAACCCAAAAACTGGAACCCTGGTAGTATCTGGGTCCTGCCGG
>NW_026264258.1:2927973-2932760 GCF_000817695.3 Arachis duranensis
AGGGTAGCTTGAACTTGGTTGAGGAAGCTCGCTTCGCTAAGTAGGTCCACATTTTTGCGACGGTGGAAGCGTGAGATCGAGAGAGCTTAGTTGCAGGTTGATGGTGTTTGGGTCATGAGAAAGTGACGGGGGGATTTTCCCGAGAAAATAAGTTAGAATGTGGTGAGTGAGAGGCGCAAGAAGTAGCAGCCGCCTCTAAAGCCTTCAAGAGGAACTCTCTAAACCCTTCATAAAACCTATCTCATCTTTCTTCCACTGTTTCCTTGTAAAACCCTTTTTCAACACATAATTAATAGAGAAAAATATTAAATCGATACTTGACACTCAGAAAGATTTTAGAGCTGATAAAATAATATATTATTGATAAAATAGTTTTTGAAAAATTAATAAAAAAACGGATATGATTGTCCATAGAAAGCTTCAAATGACAAAAAACTCCCACAATGTCTAAGTTCCTCTAAAAAACTTAACTATCTTTATATATTTTAAATAAAATAATTTATCAGTGCACTAGTTATTTTAACCGTTGATCTGAATTATAAAAAATATATAATATATATTAATTCAAATCAACGGTTAAAACAACTGGTACACCGGTATTCTCCGATGCACTTAAAATGTTTTCTATGATATAATTGTATGCAAAATATTATTAGGGTACTATTACTGTAGTTCTGATGAATTAATTGTGTATTTAAAAAATATATATATATAACGTATTTGATTGTTACTATATTAAGATGATATTTGCTATAAAAATACATACATAGTAGAATTGTAATTATATAAAGGCTAAATTGAGAGGAATTGATAAGGATATATTATGAGTAAATTACTTTTATTTAGAAATAAATAAAATTAGTTTTGTATCTACTCATGATTGTCTTTATATGTCAACAATAACTATAAATTTTTCTGAATAAAATAAATTTATCAATATGCTAAATTTTCATAAATAAATTTATTAATATTATAAATTTTTATGAGTAAAAATAATAATTTATATCTTAATTATTTTAGTATTTTTCACCTATTGTGTTTTAGACTCAATTATTGAGTAGTAACTACTGCTAACTAGATATCATAGATATTATTTGTGCAATATTTTCTTTGAAAAAAAAAGAAAAAGACCATTTAATCTGACCAAATAACTTATTTTTACTTGCATTAAAAGCATGTGTTACGCTAAAGCAAACATGAAATTTAGATACTTACTAAAATAATAAAGTGAGGAGTTAATTACAATTAAATTTATAATTCTCATGAAATATCTATTTTATTATCTTAATTTAAGAATAATTAACTCTTCGTTTTACTAACTTTTTTATTTTAAAAAATCTTGATTTATTCGGCGTGTTTTGTATTTACAGTGAATATTTAAATGCTGCTTACAAAAAAAACAAAAACAAAGAGATTTAAAACTCTGATCAAAATTACAACTATAAAACTTACACCTATATTTATTTTTGTGTAATTTTTTAGCCATAGAATGAGCAGCTGAGGTAATTATCAAGTTAATTTAGTGTGTCCCTTCCTCAAACTTTGTGTTAATGCTAGAACACTTTACATTCTAAACTTTCAAGATATGCAATTCTATATCTTAAAATTTTCAAAAAGTGCAAAAAAAAAAAATAACACATTTTAAATAACTTTTCCCATTCAAAAATTTCAAGTTTGATAAATTAAAGACTGTTATTGATCAATAGTATTGAACTAGGATCTTACATTTAAGTCTTTGATGATAGGATGATCTGGATTAACCTCTAAAATTCTTCTACCCTTCATAAACTCTAAATTATAACTGTCTCCAAGTGCTTATGCTTTCATTAATCTGTCAAAAGAGATCTTATGTTAGAAATGAAAATGATAAACTGTTTGGGATCCAATATTTCTATATTTTAGTTCTTTTTATCTTCTTTTTTTTCATCCTGATAACAAAAATAGAATGGTAAAAAAGAGAGTAGAATTTAAGTGGTTTAACTTATTTGAAAAGATCACAAGAATGTAATCATTACTAAATAACAGCAGAGTTAGATTTCAAGCTGAAATTAGTTGTACCTAAATTTGTAGAGTTTGGGTATATTTGAATCACGAAACTCAACTTCATATAGCAACTGAAACTCTTAAACTCTTATAAGTTATCATTACCAATTCAAAATTCAATCTTTCACCCTTTCACATGAATTGAAATAGAAAAAGATTGAAAATTTGATTTATTCACAGACCAAACTACTCACCCGAAAAAATTGGAAAAAAATGTCAACTTTTTTCAGCTTTAGATTCTGGAATTACCAACATCCTTTTCCATATTTTCTTTTTAAGACCAAAATTAAACTAAGCTCTAGAATACAATAATATACACTCTAGAATAGTCTATTTCAGATAACTGAATTCTTAAAATGATAATTGAAATTTACTATGTGTATCGATTTAATCTCTAAAATTTCAATCAAAAACCAAATCGGTGCACGTAGTTGACTTTATTCATGACATGCAAAAAAAATATATAGTAGCATTCCACCTACTTAATGAAATGCTATATATAATATAAGTGTAATTTTACACATTAAAAAATTCTTTGAATAAATGGTGCTCTAGCTATAGCAGCATTTGAATTATATTGTCCATATTACTATATTAGTATATGTGAGCAGTGGAACCTTAATGGAAGGAGATGGTATGCAATTATTGCTTAGCTTGAGCATGAAAGAAGCCATGGTGAATTTGGAGAAGAAGAACTGCTACTATCGTTGCATAGGACTAATTGGAAAATTATTGAACAAATAGTTAAGATTATTATCATTATTTAATTGCTGATGTTGTTAAGTTGTTGCTCCTTGCTTCAAGAGTAGAAAACATGATATGTCAATTAATTTAGGTTGGTCGAGTAGTCAACTCACTCGTTCTTTTAAACAAGTGTCGGAGATTCAAATCCTGTCTTGTGCATATAGCAATTTATTGGTTAATGGTAAATCTTTAACTAGAGCTCAAATCCGCGATAAATTAGTGTTTGATCTGTCAAACTAGAAAATACCTTGGACAACTAAAAAAATAGAAGATATGATATGGTCCTGTTTTCATATTGAGTTAATTGTTACTATTTAAAATAAGTTTGAAACCACTAATAATTTTAAGTCTTGTAATTCGTCCTAATACAATCAAAATTATTATTAGTATTATTTTATCTTTTGATTGATCTCTGAAACAGTTTGACTTTGACAATATTTTTTTTTTAATAAAAAGTTTGAAGAACAAGTTTGCATGTCTCGGTCTCAAAGTTATTCAAATAAAACCTAATCTTGTGTGCAAACTATAAAAGGCCATTTATGGCCTCAAAGAGGCTCCACGAACCCAGTTCAATATTCTAAATCATACTTCTTAATGCAGTTTGGATTCAAGCACACAACATCTAATCACTCATTGTTTGTTAAACAAAATAATAATTCTATTATCTCTTTTGTTTATATTGATGACATTGTTATAACATACAATAATAGTTTTAAAATTGACAATTTAATAACAGATCTTAACAATATTTTTTCTCTCAAGATTTGAGTAGTTTTCACTATTTTATGGGACCTGAAGCTAATTATATTTTTAAATCAACATAAATATGCTATTGAAGATCTAAGTCGTGCTAACATGTCTGATTGTCATGTTATGTCTACTGTAATACTTTACCACACATAGCCTTACGCTTAAGTCGTAAAGTAGAGGTGGCGAGGTATTACGACCTTTAAAAGAAAAGAATTAAATAAATATATATAGTTGAAAATAATTTTATAACGAGGAGCCTTGAAGAATAAGCTAAACAAAAATGAAAACATAAAATCGTGTCACACTCATACGTATAAGCGTAAAACAGAATAAACAAGATCAAAGAAAGCTGAAAATATAATATACATATCAGAGTTCCAAAACACAGATATCAAGCTCCAGACTTGACCTGCGAAACTAAGGCTGGTCAGAGTATATGTATATACAACCCAAAATAAAACTCAAACTACAAAATAAACACATGTATCTCCAAGTCAACCTCTAGGAGGGACAAAATACAAAATATACATGTGGAGATTTTATAAACATATATATATATAGCCTAAAACAAAATATGATAGTCTAAAAGATGTAGAACCTATGCACAATTACTCAAGAGGGGGGGTGAATTGAGTATTGCAATAACAATGAATCTTTTTACAAAAGTTAAAGACAATATATAAAAGTGTTATTGTACTAGTATTTTTCCAAGAGCTTAACTCAATTGCTAAGCATTTATAAGGAGCTTTTACTTTCCAATAGACACCAACTCAAATAAATTGATCAAGCTTTTCACCAATCGGACTTAAGCCACTCCTTAAGTACTTACGAAGCTACTTTTCGATCACAATTTATTTGCTTAAAAGTAAAAGACAATAATATTGAAGAGATGAGTTTGGAGAAATGCAAACGCTATTTAGAGTGGTTCGGCACAATCTTTGTCCTACGTCCACTTTCTTTCTCAATCGCAATTGAGAAGTTCCACTATTGCCAAGCTTCAAGGTGCTCGCGCAAAACCTTTTACAATCCGAGTCCTTAGTTTCTAACACCTCACGGTATATAATCACCACTCGTATACTAACCCACTCCACTTAGAGATACCTTCTCTAAAATTTGCCTTGAGTACTTAGTATACCTCTTTGGTATCCTCACCAACTATAGTGTTTATAACTCTTGACTCAACCTTGGAGATCACACTCCAAATTACAAAGTGTACAAGAAAACAATTCTCAAAGAATTGTTGAGATGAA
>NW_026264258.1:2932875-2961783 GCF_000817695.3 Arachis duranensis
CTTAGGATTGATCTCAAACTTGTTGGAGTCAATTCTTATGCTTTTGTACCTTTGAAAACAAGTTTTAAACCATACCATTTGGCTAGCATCGAATTGCAAGATGTGTATCAAAACATTTTGTGAGTGTGTGTTGAGAGATTTAGCAATTGGTTCTTAACAAGAAGTTACCTAAGTCCTAAGACTCTATACTTGTCTTCAAATGTTGTGGACTTGAGTTTCTTGTTGTTGTTGTGTTTGCTTTCAACTCTTCATGCTTGTTCATTCAAGTTGTTTGTTGGTTTGACTCTTCATGTCGTTTGTTGGTTTGTCATTCATCAAAACCTACGAATACAAATTTCGCATACAAGCAACATGATTTACAATTTCCCCCTTTTTGATAATGACAAACCAATTTTGAGGATATGTATTTATAAATGATTTTGAAAGCAACAATAATGCACTTTGTTTTATAGAAAGCTTTGGAGAAAAAAATTTTTGCAAGAGTTCCCCCTAAATATGTGCATTTGTTCCTTTAAAGGGCGTTTTATCAAAGAAAACGATTTAGATATCAAAGTTTTTGCTTAGCGGAAGTCTTTTTGAAATCATTGTTTCGCAAACTTATTTCTTCTTTTCAAATTTTCAAAAATGTTCAAAACTTCAAATATTCTCAAACTTTTCTTCCTTTAGTTCTTCGCTTGTAAGAAAGGTCTCCAGACGCTCAACGTGTGCCTCTCGACATGCACCTGAAAAACAATAGAAATATGTATGGAATGAGAATTAGGGGGTCTTAGTGAAGGTGCTCACATAGTTAATGTAAAGGTCTCGAAAAAGTCAAAGGCATTCCTAGAACTCCGACACTTAGATTTCAGCTTAAAAACCCAACTAAACCAAAAATTAGGTAAGTTATCTAAGGTATTCAAGTTCTATATCTAACTTTAACTTAACACTTCACTTTCTGTTTCCTTTAACCCTCCGAATTACCAGTGGAACAACCCGCCCCCCTCACACCTCCGCCAAGAGGGGTCTTTAAGAAAATATACACATACAATTTAAGTAAGGAAAGCACTGACAGAGGTGCAATTACAACAAATAGAACAAGTAGCAGATAAGTAGAGTTAAGCAATTAGGCAAACCAAAACAATACACACACAAGCAAAACATATAAATGCACATGATGTATGTCTATCCTATGACTTATGAGTCTCATATGTCGGTTATATAGCCAGCCCGACATATCCTGGTAGTTAACCATTTGACCGTCCCTCTATGCGCGTATCCCCAAGTTCAAAAATAATATCTATGGAGTCAAACTCCAAGTTCAGTAATTTAATATTCCGACATACCCATGGAGGAACTCGAAAAGTTAAAGTGCCCGATCACATCTTGCGACAGAGGGTCAACAAATAGTCTCAAATATACAAGCCACATAATAATCTTTTTCTTTTTAAAATAACATTTTAAATCAAAACTCCAATTCTTATAAAAATTTCGGCAGTATCTCCTCTAAAACTTAAACTTCTGCCACCTTTTAAGGGTCCTAACCACCAAACCAAACACCTCTCAATCATTCAAATCATTTCTAGTATCAAATTATTTCAAAATCAAACCAATCACAATATTAAATCTTTTCTCAAAACCAACCAACTCCAATAGCAAATTATTTACAAAAGCCAAACCACACATCATATACCATATACACAATCCATCAATAATTCATTCAGTTCATTCCTATCTTAAAGTCTTTTAGCCTAAGTTTTCACGTGATATTAAATATTAACTACGAGAAAACAAAATCATACCTTGGCCGATTTCTCCCTAAGCTTAGAACACCTAAAAAACCTCTCCTTTCACAAGCTTCAAGCTTCCCCAATTACCTGGATTTCGTTCCAAAACCGCCCAATTAAACTCCAAATCAACCAGCTATTTCACACAATATCACTATAATCATCATAAGGTTCACTAATTCAATGATTCACAAGGTTTTAACCATTTTTTAGCTTACCCACGGATCAATTGAACAAAATTCAGTGATTATCTGCTACTAGAGTTCACTTAAACCATCAAAATTATTCAATTCTTCAATACCCAAACTCTAAAGTCACGAAATTGACAAGGGAGAGAATTGGACAAAAAATGCAAATTTCTTGCTCTTTGTTCAGATAGAATTGAAGAGAATTTTGATACGAACACGTGTTTGCTGACGGCTCATCAATCAGAATTTTGGATTAAAAGTTATGGACTATTAAATTTTCGGAAGGAGGGTTAGGTTTTTTCAGCGTGATTCTCTCTTCTTTCAACGTATCACACATGAAAATGAAGAAGGAAGCTTCGTTGGAAAGTTTATATAGGTTGGGCCTTGGGCAGGTTTGGGCTCAGTTCAACCGGTTCGATTTATTGGACTGATTTTGGGCCAAAATCTTTAAAAATAGTGTCAAAATTCGTATTTTCAATATTTCTACTCCTCTAAATTATAAAAATTGATTTTTCTAATTTCTATGAATAATAATTTATTTATTGGCTAATTATTTATTAATTTTACAGTGTTTACATCTTACCCACCTAATTAAGAAATTTGCTCCCAAAAATTCATATTCATTTACCTGAAAATAGGTGCGGATAGTTTTTTCTCATTTCTGACTCAAGTTTCCAAATGTGCTCCTCAATTCCAGCTTGACTCCAAGCAACTTTTACTCATGTGACTTCTTTTCCGCGTAATCGCTTAATACTACTATCGTTAATTCGAATCAAAGTCAATTGAAGCGTTAGATCTTCTCTCAATTGAACTAATTTATGTTCTAAAGATGCGGTGGTAGAGATATTCAATACGCCACCAGTCCAATTTTCTTCAGAATCTGAAACGGACCGATATAACGAGGATTCAATTTCTTTGCCTTGATCGCTCTACCCACTCCTGTTGTTGGAGTAACTCTTAGAAATACATGATCTCCTTCATTAAATTCTAACGGTTTCCATCTTTGATCGGCGTAACTCTTCTGACGACTCTGAGTGGTAAGCATTCGGTTTCGGATTTTCTTAATCTGTTCGGCGGTTTCAGCT
This sequence comes from Arachis duranensis, assembly GCF_000817695.3. NCBI lineage: Eukaryota > Viridiplantae > Streptophyta > Magnoliopsida > Fabales > Fabaceae > Arachis > Arachis duranensis. Next base: position 2,935,912 of record NW_026264258.1, read on the forward strand.
AATAACTCAGTTCCTAACAAACTTGTGTCCCCAGCTTCATACCAACATAGCGGAGATTAACACTTTCTCCCATATAGAGCCTCATACGGAGCCATTCCGATGCTCGCATGGTAACTGTTATTATTCCCAAACTCCACTAGCGGTATATACCGATCCCAACTCGCCGGTTAGTCCAAAACGCAAGCCCTCAATATTTCCTCTAGGGCTTGGCTTGTTCTCTTTGATTGGCCATTGGTTTGGGGATAGTACGCGGTACTTAGACTCAATTGAGTTCCAAATGCTTTCTGAAACGCCCCCCAGAATCTTGAAGTGAAACGAGAATCTCTGTCAAAGATTATGGTGGTAGGCACGCCATGCAACCTTACAATTTTCTTGATGTACAAACGTGCTAGCTCCTCTAACGTACAATTCATCCAAATGGGTAAAAAATGAGCTGACTTCGTCATCCGATCCATAATCACCCAAACCACGTCAAATCCAACTCGAGTTCTTGGCAAACCTGACACAAAATCCATGACAATGCTTTCCCACTTCTATTGCAGAATTTCTAAAGATTGTAATGTTCCGGATGGTCTCTGGTGTTTGATGAATCAATATTTGACGATATATTTTGGTTTGATTTGAGTGAATTTCATCATATAAACCCACATTTATTCATTCAAATAGCAGACTTTTGTTGGAATGGCTTGAAAAGAGTGGAAGAAAAGCATGAAATTGGGAGAAAACATGAAGAAATCAAAAGAGAGAAGCATTTCAGCCTGTGCCCATGCACACCTTCTGTGCCCACGCACAAGGGTCAAAATCAGCACCTGTGCCCACGCACAGAATGGAAATCAACACCTGTGCCCACACACAAGAAGAAAATCAGCATGTGTGCGTACGCACAAGTCCCAGCGCGTGACTCATTTATTGCAAATAGCTGGGAGCGATTTTTGGGCCTCTATAGCCCAATTTTGGACCTTCTGAAGCTGATTGAGTGCTATATCAAAGAGGGCATCCTTCCATGTGAAGGGGGAGGGGGCAATTAGGTTTAATTTTTATGATGTTTTCTCTTAGTTTCTAGAGAGAGAAGCTCCCCCCTCTCTCTAGAATTAGGGTTCTTTAGTTTAATTTCTTGTAATTTCTACTTTTAATTCTTGTTTTCCTTTACTTTTTCTTGTCATTTATTATTATTGCAACTTTGTTCTTTCCTTCTATTTGTTATTTTCATTCCTTTTGTTCTTTTATGTTTATGACACTTTCTTAATTTAATTTTCAATTAATGCAATTTATGTTTTATGTTCATTTATTATTTTCTTTAATTATTGTTATCATGTCTTGCTTTTGGTAGTTAGATTTTATTTTCCATGCAATTTAATGTTATTCTATTTTCATGCACACCAAGTGTTTGATAAAATTCTTGGCTTAGTTTTTACATAGTTTTCCTCCACTCTTGGCTTGAAATTGATGACTTTGGTGATCCTTGAGTCAATGATGTCCGTTCTTATTTGATACATTAGAGTAGTTAGTTGATTTGGTCTCTATTGACTCTATGTGACCCTAAGTGTTGACATAAGACTTATGGATTGAAATCAACTATGCCTACTTGACTTATCCTCGATGTAGGGTTGACTAAGTAGGATTAACTCTTCATAATCATCATATTTTTGTGGTCAATGTCTAGGATAGGTAACCTTAGCTCTCAATTACTTTCTGACAAGTCAAACATTTTGAAACATGCAATGCCACATCATTCTTCATTCCCGGCCACCAGAACATTGCTTTTAGATCATGGTATATATTGGTACTTCTTGGGTGGATAAAGAATCCGCTCCTATACGCCTCCTTCAAGATATCTTGCCGCAAATTCCCAACATTCGGCAAGAAGATCCTACCCTTGTACCTCCATATTCCATATCCGTCCCACGAAACTCCCCATCGCTTTCCCTTTTCGATTGTCGGCAACACCTTCTATAACTCCTGACTGTTTTGTTAAGATTTTAAAATTTCGGACTTGAAATCACTAGAGATCTACAGTTGGTTCAGGCATACACTCCCATTAAATTCTCTGACACCCAGTCTTAAATCCCCAAACTTGCTCACCAACTCCTCTTCCTTAATCATCATCCAAGCGACTGTCAACGACTTTCGACTCAAGACATTCGCTACAACATTCGCCTTCCCTGGGTGGTAGCTAAACTCAAAGTCGTAATCCTCCAGCAACTCCATCGACCTCCTTTTCACATGGTGAGATCCTTCTTATCAAAGAGATACTTGAGACTCTTGTGATCAGAGAAGACTCAAAATTTTACTCTGTACAAGTAATGCCTCCAAATCTCCACTACAATACAACTGCTGCTAATTCCAAGTCATGAGTTACGTAATTTATCTCATGAGGTCTCAACTGACGTAATGCGTAAGCTACCATATTCCAGTGTTGCATCAACACACACCCCAGACCTTTCAGCGAAGCATCACAATACACTTCAAATGGCTCATTAGGTTTGGGTAACACAAGCACAAGCACTGTAGTCAGTTTCTGCTTCAAGGCTTGAAAGCTCTCCTCACATTTTGATGTCCAGGCAAATGTCGCATCCTTTCGAGTTAACTTTGTCAAAGGCAATGCAATTTGTGAAAAGCCTTTGATAAACCTCTGATAATATACTGCTAAACCTAAGAAGCTTTTGATTCCGTCACTGATGTAGGTCGTCCCCAATCCATTACTGCCTCAACCTTAGAAGGATCCATAACTATTCCCTGCTTACTCACTACGTGACCTAGAAATTTTACCTCATTCTTCTAGAATTCACATTTAGAAAGTTTAGCATACAACTTTCTCTCTTTCAAAATCCACAGCACGATCCTCAAGTGTTCTGCATGCTTCTCCTCAATCTTAGAGTAGATTAGAATATCATCAATGAAGAGATAACGAATCTATCCAGGAAAGGACGAAATATCCAATTCATATAGTCCATAAACACAGTAAGGGCATTGCCAGCCCAAATGACATCACAGTGTATTCATAGTGACCATATCGAGTTCTGAAAGTGATTTTCGAGGTATCTTCATCTCTCACTCTTATCTGGTAATAACTAGACCTTAGGTCGATCTTGGAAAAGACACTAGCTCCTTGCAATTAGTCCATCAGATCGTCAATTCTTGACAATGGGTATTTATTCTTTATTGTCACTATATTTAGTTGTCTGTAGTCCATGCACAGCCACATACTTCCATCCTTCTTTTTCACCAACAATACTAGTGCTCCTCATGGAGAAACGCTAGGACGAATGAAGTTCTTACTTATTAACTCCTCTAGCTGAGCTTTAAGTTCAGCTAGCTCTAAAGGCGACATTCAGTAAGGTGCAATTGAAATTGGTCCTGCTCCAGGAACCAGCTCAATTACAAATTCGATTTCTCAAGAAGGAGAAAATTCAGGTATGTCTTCAGGGAATACTTCTGGAAATTTATTCACAATTGGAATCCGATTCAAACTTTGTTCATCGTTCGACACACTGGCAGCCAATAGTATGAGTTCCGAACATTCACTTCCACTACAATTCACCATGACAGAATTCAAATAATATCCATTCGCCACCACCGGTCCTTCTGAACCTTCCGACATAAACTACAGTGATCTTTCAAAACAATCGAGTAGAACATGATTCTTTGATAACCAATCCAATCCCAGAATGAGATCGAGGCCAGTCATCGGTAGACAAATTAAATCATGGACAAAAATTCGGTGCTTAATTCGGAACGGAACTTGTTGACAACCTAATCTAGTTACGACGGTCTCAGAGGCAAGAGTATGTACATGCAAATCATATGTTAGCATGGTAATCTTCAATCCTAACTCATTAGCTTTCTCAAATGATATAAATGAATGTGATGCCCTAGTATCAAATAAAGCAATTAAGATTGTACCACCAATTTCACATTTACCTCTGATCAGAGTGTCTGACCTCTCAGCACCATCCGCCGATATGGTAAACACACGTCTCTGCTGCTGAACTTTCTCAGCTTCCTGTCTCTTCCTCTCTGGACAATTCCAAGACAGATGTTCGGCTCCACCACAGTAGTAGCATACACCTACTCTAGCTCTACATGGAGAATTAGGATGATATGCCCCACATCTCCTACATGTCAAGTTGTTGGGAGGATTCCAAATATGCCTTCCTTTGCCTCTTCGCTGGTTGTTGTTATTATTGAATCCTCGAAAGTTATTCTGACCCAAATGTTGTTGTGGGACATAACCACCTCAATTGAAATTTTGTCTTCTAGGCGCAAAGTTCCTCCCCTGATCTCTCCTAACAAAAGTTCGGTGATCACCCTTGTCCAATGCTGCCTTTCTCGCACAATCATCGACAACTCTGCTATTGTTTACTAATTCAGAAAATATTCTGATCTCCATTGGACCCACTGTACTCAAAATGTCACTCCGCATACCACCTTCATATTTTATGCATTTCCATTCTTCAAAATCCTCCGGAGCACCGTGACAAATTCTAGAAAACCGGCATAGTTTCTCAAACCGATTGGTATAATCTGTCACTGACATAGGACCCTGCTACAGCTGTAACAACTCAAGCTCCTTTGCCGTCCTTACTGAGTTTGGGAAATACTTCTTATAAAATTCGGATTGGACTACATCCTAAGGGATTGCAACATTATCTTGCTGCAGAAGGCATCGGGTCCCTTGCCACTAATACTGAGCTTCATCCATCAGCTGATAAGTAGCAAACTCAACACACTGATCTTCAGGCACTTGTTGCGCTTGCAAGGCTCTTTCCATCACCTGAAACCAATTATCAACCTCTGTGGGATTTGTGGTTCGTCTAAAAGTTGTTGGATTTATCTTCAGAAAAGTTGCTAAGGTCATCGGCCCATTTCCGCCATTACCCCGTTTCCGTTATTAACTTGCTGACCAATGGCCTCAGCCGTTGTTTACATAGCAGCCACCATGTTTTCCAAAGAATTCGTAAAGTCCATGGGATTATTCATATTTGTTTCAGGTTTCGCATTAATATTCTGTCCTCTGCCTCGATCGCGTCCACATCCACGAGTCATCATTTGGTTCCTGTTCACACCAAACAAGTGATATTAAGGTGATTAGTCTCAATATCTCAACTCTAATGTTTCAAAGTTTCAAATGCGTACTCATAAACAAATATGCCATATCTATCAATTAGATATCCTAATTAGTACATACACACACCCAGAGTATGCTCAGAAGCATAGTCAGTCCGTCCCTCAGCCTCTACAAGAACGAACTGCTCTGATACCATAATATAATACTCTACCACACAGAGCCTTACACTTAAGTCGTAAGCAGAGGTGGCAAGGTATTAGGACCTCTAAAAGAAAAGACTTAAATAAACATAGTTGAAAATACTTTTATAACGAGGAACCTTAAAAAAAATCGTGTCACACTCATACGTATAAGCGTAAAACAGAATGGACAAGATCAAAGAAAGCTGAAAACATAATATACATATCAGAGTTCCAAAATACAGATATTAAGCTCCAGACTCGACCTGCGAAGCTAATGGCTAGAATATATATGGAAGGTCTTCGCTTGTAAGGAAGGTCTCCAGACGCTCAACGTGATGCCTCTCGACCTGCATATGAAAAATAACAAAAATATGTATGGAATGAGAACCGGGGGTTCTCAGTATGGTAAATCTTCCCACATAGTTAATATAAAAGGTCCCGAAAAAGCCAGAGGCATTTCTAGAACTCCGACATTCATATTTTAGCTTAAAGACCCAACTAAACCATAAATTAGGTAAGTTATCTAAGGTATTCAAGTTCTAAATCTAACTTTAACTTAACACTTCACTTTCTGTCTCCTTTAACCCTCCGAATCACCGGTGGAACAACCTCCTCCCCCCCACACTTCTGCCAAGAGGGTCTTTCAGAAAATATACACATACAATTCAAACAAGGAAAACGCAGACATAGGTGCAATTAAACAAATAGAACAAGTAGCAGATAAGCAGAGTTAAGCAATTAAGCAAACCAAAACAATACACACCCAAGCAAAACATACAAATGCACATGACGTATGCATGTCCTATGGATGATAAGTCTCATCTGTCAGTTATATAGCCAGCCCGACATGTCCCGGTAGTTAACCATTTGACAGTCCCTCTGTGCGCGCATCTCCAAGCTCAAAAATAATATCTATAAAGTCAAACTCCAAACTCAATAATTTAATATTCCATGGAGTCAAACTCCAAGCTCAATAATATTCCATAGAGTTAAACTCCAAGCTCAATAGTATAATATTCAAAATCCATATATAATATGCAATCTGCTATTTTACCATCTGCCACTTGTAATACTATTGATCGCATTTGCAGGAATTTTTCTAGGGTGATACTCATCAAACAAAGAAGATACACTTACTTAGCTGGAAGAAAGTCTGTGAGCCAAAACAGGTTGGGGGACTGGGCATTAGGCATGCAAGCCTGATGAATCAAGCCTTTATGATAAAAGCGGGTTGGGGTCTTATAGAGAAGAAAGGCGCTCTTTGGGTTAGAGTCCTTCGATCGAAATATGGTGGTGGTAATGATATTATACCCAGAGTGGAGAGAAAGAGGAGCAACTCTGATCTTTGGAAGGGTATTTGTTCGTCTTGGGACAATATTCAGAGTAACTGCATTTGGAGAGTTGGGGATGGATCCCAAATTCATTTTTGGAATCATAACTGGGTCTCTGGTGTGGGGCTGCTCAGCGAAATGACAAGCCAGGTAAGTGTCAACCTCAATTATAATGATATGCTAATGGATTTCCTTGATGTCTCAAGGCAATGGGACGTTGGAAAGCTGCAAGAGGTGCTGCCGGAGCACATTATCAAGAAAATTGTTGCTATCTCCCCCCCGTCCCCATGGAAAGAAGCTGATCGCATAGCCTAGGGAGCCTCCTCGGACGGATCATTCACTGTCAAGTCAGCGTACCAGAGCCTAGGAGAGGTCCAGTAGTCTCCGGACAAGGTCTTCTGTTTAGTGTGGAAGTGGCAAGGCCCTGAACGTGTCAGAACCTTCCTTTGGTTGGTGGCGCATAATGCTATCCTGACGAATTCAGAAAGAAAGCGTAGACATTTGACTAGTGTTGACTCTTGCCCCCGATGCCACTACCAGGAAGAGTCAACCATTCATGTGCTGCGGGATTGCTTCTATGCAAGGAACATTTGGGAAATCCTAATCCCCCCTAATAAGTTACCTTCCTTCTTTAATACTTGTCTTAGCGATTGGTTGCTGCAAAACCTTACTGCTTCTAATAACTGGGCCTGCTTATTTGGGGTTGCTATGTCCTCAATTTGGTACTTTCGCAATAAGTTGGTGTTTAATGGTGAGTATACTCTTGTTCCTAATGCTGTGCATCAGATCCAAGCACGGTCTGAAGAGTTCCTTAGAGTGAACAGGAGTAACCGAAGTCATCGGATTATCCAGGGTGATAGTGAATGTCTTATAAGCTGGGCTCGGCCTCACGGAGAATGCATTAAATTGAATGTGGACGGATCCTGGTACGCACATATGAGTAACGCTGCGTGTGGGGGAGTCTTCAGAGACTCAATTGGGAGTTTTTTGAAAGGATTCTCCTGCAATGTGGGCAGCTGCTCAATTATGCATGCAGAATTGTGGGCGATAATTCATGGTCTGAATATTGCTATAGCTAATGGGTACCAGAACCTCGAAGTAGAATCGGACTCAGCCTCTGCTATCAACTTCATCATCTGTGGTTAGCACCAAGCCACCCTTGTGCCCCTCTGATTCAGGATATTTGTGTCCTGGCGGCTCGAATACAACATGTTGGCTGGAAGCATAATCTTCGCGAAGCTAACTTGGTAGCAAATCTTTTTGCTAAGAAGGGTCAGGACCTCCCCCTTGGTTTGCACCTCTTTGACAGAGCCCCTCCAGAATTTAGCTATGCCCTTCTTTGTGATAGTCTCGGACCCTTCGTATAAGAGGGTCTTAGTTTGTCTTGCTTTTTTGTTCTGTTGTTTTTTTCTTGTTGGGGTCCTTGAACCCCCTTTGTTTCACCAAAAAAAAAAAACATGACACATTATTAATCAATAATAATATCAATCTTCTTTTACAAGTTTAGGTTTCAATTCTTTTCTGTTTTGGTTCTGCATAATTAAGTCTAATCCATAATCTTTTTCTGATGGTACCAAAGCTTAATATAAAGCTTTTAAATAAATTAAGTGAAATCTCCATCTAACTATTGAAACTTAAAAAGTATGGATATTTTATTAAAGGGTAAAGTATATTTTTTATCTTTAAAGTTTGACAAAAATTTTAAAAATACTCTTAAATTTTATTTTGTTTCAATTTTGTTCCAAAATTTTTAGATTTGCATCAAATATATCCCTAACGATTAATTTTTCAAAAAATTTAAGACCAATTCAACAACAATTTCATAAGAACAACTCTCAACACAAGCAATCAAGCATAATTTGCATGCATTATTGTTAGATTGTTCTTAAATTTTTTGAAAATTTAGCCGTCGATGGTATATTTAATGTAAATCCAAAAATTTTAGGACGAAATTGAAATAAAATAAAATTTATGAGTATTTTTAAAATTTTTGTCAAATTTTAGAAATAAAAAATATATTTTATCCTTTATTAATTAAATTACTATATTTAGATATGTGTTACATATATTTTAAACACCATATTAGTTTGATATACATGTTTAATTATATCTTAATAAAATATAAAAAAAAAACTCAGTATGATTATGAGTTGGCATGTTTAATTTTTATTTTAGCTTATATTCCTAAAATAAATTTAAAAATAATATTTATTATTAGTTATTAATATAAAAATTATCTAAAATACTTTATAGGATTAAAATTGATTCTAAACTAACAAAAAATTGATTAGATATTTTATCTGAAAAAAATTTATATTTTATATATGTGTGTTGTATTTTTGTGTCTAACAAAAATTTAAAATTAATGTGTTAGGTGTATCTTGTGTTATATCGTGTCATGTGTATAGTGTCTCCGGCTTCAATCCATAGATTATCATTATTATCACATCTCTTAATTTGTATTTCTAAGCCAATTTATGAAATTCAATCAATGTAAAATAAGTAGGTCAGACCAATCTCTTAGCTAGGTTTAAGTCTTTGTTCAATTATAATACAATATTGTCTCCCATATACTTATTTAAATTAAACTATCTAAATAGTACCTTAAAATTCATATTACTGAAAAAAATTTTTTTAAAAAATACTAATGATAATAAATAAGTTTTCAAAAATTTTAAAAAGACGATAAAAAATTAAATAATAAATATATATTTTAAAAAAGACTTTAAAATTATTTTTTGATGCAAATTTTTGTAATTATTATTAAAAAAATAAGATATTTTTATTTTTTAAATTTAGTCATCTTATATCAAGTGAATTTTTTTTTAATTATGAATGATCACGTCTTCTGAAAAATAAAAAGAAAAATCTATAAATTAAATTTTATTCTATTTTTTGTGTATTTTTTAGATATTTTTTTAAATATTGTTATAAAAATTTAAATGAAAAGGATAAGTTATTTATTAAATATAAAAGTTTTTTTATTATTTATAAAAAATATACTATTTATTAATTATTTTTATCATATTTTTAAATAATCTTAAAGTTGTTTTATCAATAACATTATTTAAAAAAAAATTTGTCCTTGGCTAAATTTTTTGGATGCTAAATTAGTAATTAACTTATTTATTTGTTTAATTTATTTCCCCAACATGATCTTCAATTTTTGTGATATCTACCCAAACTTGTTGTTTCTTAAAACTTGTAACCCGATTTGTGTGGCCATGTGATTTTGGAATTATATCGCACATTGGTGTCCAATATTGCACAATTTCCCACCTCTACATATAATGGGGCCTTTGCATGTACATATATATAAATGTAAATTTTATATATTTAATGAAAAATAGATATAGAGTTTCACAGTCATCAAGGACAAAACCCACTGGTTTTAAGTGTCATTTTTATTTTTTTGTTCTTTATAGTATTTTTTTATTTGACAGACTAAAGATCGATTAATTTATTGTAGATTTAAGTTTAATTTTATTTAAAAATTTATTGTTGGTCAATAAATTATTATGTGTATAAAATAAAATTTAAATTCTAATACTTACTTAAACAAATAAATAAATTAATTATTTGACTAACTCAAATTAATTAGGTTTCAAGTATTATTTGAAGTTCATTCCAAGTGCTGATTAAACCGAATTTGCGATGCATAGTGGTTTTCAAGTCTCAGCAAATTTTATTTTTTATTGATTCGATGCAAAAATCATGGCCCTCTGATCTTACCATTCTTGTAGGTTTTGTTCAATTACTTATAGTTGTGATTCAATCCTCTAGATCCATCCGTGACCCAACACAACTCAGGAGAAGACAATAAATAGGAACTGCAGCATAATACTTCATTCAAATGAGATGTAACTAAAAGCTAAGTAGTCTAATATCACACACATGAGGATACGTGGCCGTGATATTATTAGGGTTTAGGGTTCACTAATATCCTATGAATAATAAATATTTTGTTTAGTTATGTGCCAGTATATATTTTGGATATATTTAAGATAAAATACCTTTTGATATTTGTTCGACATACACATGTATTTGTGTCTTAAATATTAATAAAATATTAAATTATTATTATAATTTATTTAAAAAATAATTTATATTTATATATATTGTTGGAGAGTAAAAATATTTTTATCCTTCACTCTTACTGACATAGTTTGATGTATGGTTAGTTAAGTTAATATCCTTATTAAGGACTTAATTGTATTTTCTCTATGCTGACTAGGACTAATTAGTTATATTGTTAGCAGTATATGAACAAGTTTAGAGAGCCAACTACAACATAAACCAACTCAAACCAATCTTTTATATGAATTAGGATAATGGGAAGTTATTTTTTCTTTTTTATAACAAACTTCTTGTTTTTCAACTAATTGACTCTAGTCAGCTACTTCCTAGTTGGTTTCCTAGCGAAACTGTTACTATATATATAGTCTAACTATATAATACAAAGGTGTGATTCACCGTTATAACAAAATCACTTCATCAACTCACATGTTTTTCTCACTCAATTTCTCTCTCATCTCTATGGGAGCACACAGAAATTCACCTCTCTAAAACTCATTTAATCATATATGTTATATCTTCGTGTCTTATAAAAATTTAAAATTTGTATATCCGTGTATTTCGTGTCGTATAGTATTTATATCAGTGTTCGTATATCATAACTAATATCATTACCAATTATTTTGTCGATTTTTAACAAATCGATGGTGGTTCGATACCTAATGAGCTGTGAGTGAAACCTACTTCTCTTTTGCAGGTATCAGTTTTATTTGCATCAAAATCTATACCTTTGACAATGACGAAGAAGAAAGAACCAAACTTTGCAGAAATTCAAAATGAACAATAAAACTTAAATGGCTTGAATAAAAGGGAAATCAAATTACAAGAAAGAAAAAGTGTTTGGAAAAATAAATGGCAAATTAAAAGGTAAAGACTGGAAAGGGTAAAAGTTGTTGAAATTAAAGGAAAGGAAAGGACATTGCAAGAAAGATAAATTGCATGAAAAGAAAGTTGCAGGGAATTTAAATGAAAACTAAGATATGGAAGGAACCCTTCAAAAAAAAAAAAAGACTCTTGACTAACTCAGAAAGTCGCTGGAGATGTGAGTGAGTGTGAGTGTTTTCTCTGAAAAGATTTCAACTTTTGTTTCTTCAATCTTTCACTAATTTATAGAAGTCTTCGACCAATCAAATTCAGATATAACTTCCATGTATGTCAATCCTTGAATAACCGTTCCCGTTCTCTTTGAGTGCCGTCTGTAACTGCCACTAACCATCTTCACTTATTAATTTTTTTACTTCTTCGATTGTTTCACTCTTTCTTGATGAGCCCTAATCGATCAAAATTCTCTCCTTCATCGATTGACCATCCTTGATGAATCCTATGTAGTTAATCTTCACTTCTTTTCTCAACTAACAAATTGCTTTAGAGATTGAAACTCTTTTGCCATCGATTTGATTTTCTGTATACCATCTTCGACACCACTAACCTCTTCTTTGATACACCTGACCTCCGTCGAGTATACCTCTTCGATTTTCACATTTGCGTTAATAGATTAATAGAGAGTACCTAATTGACTCCAATCTAAAGTTAATTCTAACATGTATTTGAAGGTTGATCGAAATATTTTTGGCACTTGACAATGATCGAAATCTATTCTTGTTGAATATTGGCTTGTCAAAGAGTTCAATAATATCTTTATCGGAAATATTATTTTCGATATAACAAATGCCCCCTAAGTATTTATTTTTTCGACTAGAAGGAAGAAAGTATAAATACTTACTATTATTCAATATTTTCGAGGGTGGTACCAGCCATTTCTTCAATTTCTTCCTCAAAATATTTCTCATCAACATAGTTGAATCCATTTTTAGAAATGGGGTTTCAATTGTTTTGCCCCGAGAAAGACAATTCGATTTAAAGGAGAAGATTTTGCCCCTTATTAGGAGGTAAAAGGAACACCAGTATTAACTCAATCCAATTGTCGACCACCTTGATTACCACCAATTCGATCTCAAAAAGATGGTATTTCTATCACGGCTTCGACCAAAATAATTGCATCGAGCCTGTTACTATTGATATTCTCTCATTTTCTCCATCACCAAACTCTTGCCAATTATTGATCCATCCAACTCCAATAGCTCTTCTTTGTCGAAATTGATTTTCAATGGCTTGATCAATTTAAAACTGGCCCCAAATAATTATTTGATCAATTTTATATATTGTACAAATTTTCACAAATATTTTCACGTAGTGCATGACAAAATATTAGTGAAGCATCATGTCATTCTTGAAGAGCCAATGATATTTTTTTTCAATTTATCGAAGAAAAATTATCTTCGATATAAGAAATGCCCCCAAGTATTTGTTTTCAACCTCTAGAGGTAAAGTGGTTGTTTGTCGAACTATTGGATCTTCGACATTTTATTGAATATTTTCAGTCGTATTCATTTTCGATACCTCGTCTAATTTTTTATGACAACATATTACCCAAATCATGGTAATTTTCCTTTTTCTTCTCGGATCACTGTGGTCAGAGAGTTGTCATATTTGATGACTCGAAAATATCATAATCAATTTTTTTTTTCAAAATTCCACCTTCACAATTTTCAAAGTGAACAGAGAAGCGTTTTCTTATCTGAAATTTGATCAACTTTATAGAGTTTCAAAGTTGAATAAAGAGTTTTTCTCTTTTCCACAGTTATATCTAACAACTACCAATAACCGCTTCTCAAGAACTTCTTTTTACAGACATACTTGTACATACCTTAATAGAGTACGCAACTTCTTTCAAAGTGTTCCAATATGCACCCGTAACTTGATAAAGTTCGAATTTGTCAAACATTGGCTTGTCGAAGAATTCAACAATAACTTGTCGAAAATATTATTTTTTATGATTTTTTTTGCTAGATGGACAAAAGCAAAAATACTTATTATCATTGAATATTGTCTTCGACAAACTCATATTCAACCATTTCTCTTTCTTTCTTCTTTTCTTCTTTTATTTTTTCAACTTGTCAAACTCTCTCAACCAAATAGGCTAAATCAGGAATATGCACATTGAGTCATTTTCAACGTATATACAAGCCAAGACCTTTGATGGCTATTTTGACGATCTCGCTTTTAGAGATCGACACGTAACATCGATTGCGAATATTTTTTAATCGAATTATATAATCATCTATCGATTCTCCATCATCTCGTTCTATTGCAAGCAAGTATGTCAACGAGACATTCAATTCTGTCCTATAAAATTGAGCATGAAAAGTATTTTTCAATTGTGCCCACATTAAAATTAAATTGGGTCTCAAATTTGAAAACCAAGTGAAAGCATTTTTTGTTAATGAAGCAGGAAAAAACTTCATTCTCAAGTTTTCATTATTTGTCAAATTTTCTAATTCGACCATATAGCGAGCTATATGCTCGACAGTTGACTCTCCAGCCTCTCCTGTAAATTTTATAATTGTTTTGGGATTTTTTACACTCATTGGCACTTCTGTCATTTGCACTGTAGAAGAAAAAGCAGAAATAAAATATAGTTGATACATGAGACTCACATTGATACCCATTCTATTGAGGACATCCTCGATAATTCTTGTCACCTGGTAATGATACCCACGCTGTGTGTGAAGTCTATTCAAAACTTCATCAACATTTTGATCTCGTCGAACGAGATAAGGGATATTTTCTTTCCTTTCAAGATTGTTATATACATTCTCCTCATTATATCCTATGTTCTCCTGGTCTACTACCAAATCTTGGGGAATAGACTGTCCCTCATTATAATCGACAATTCGAACAATTTTCTCAACTTGTTTAACAAACAGATCATATTTTGACTCATTGTCAGCCAGGATAGGATTCAGAATAGTAGTCATCTGGTGAGTCAACATGTTGACTATATCATGATGGCTTTCGTCAATATATTGTCGAAACTCAGCCATCGATCCTGAATTATTCGACGAGGAGCCCACTTGGTAATCTCAATTAACGTCGGGATATAAGAAAGAAGATCGGTTAGAAACCGTACCTGGCACATTTCCAAATCTGACTGAAAATGTGTAACCGCCCATAAGAGACATATAGCCAGGAGGAAGGCCAAATGGAAGCCAACCTGTGGTTACTTGCGGTTGATTCTGCACTGAGGTGATCCTAGGGCGTGAATTTCACCCACTACCACCAACACTTGCATCAATAACTGCAATATTCTCCCCAGAATTATACTCTGCATGTGGAATCAAATTTGCAAAAATTTGTATAGTAGTTATTGGGGCATCATTACTTGTTTCTGCATTGTCATTTGAAACTTCGTCAAACATGGTAACAATTATACCACTTCTTAATCGTATGCACCAAATATCAACACTACATGCATAATGCAACAATTGAAAGCAACAAATTTTGACATAATTAAATTTTAAAACTGTCCCACTGGGCGTGTCAATTTGTTTTGTCGATTTTTAGCAAATCAATAGTGGTTCGATATCTAATGGTCTGGGAGCGAAACCTACTCCTCTTTTGCAGGTATCAATTTTATTTGCATCAAAATCTATGCCTTTGACAATGACAAAGAAGAAAGAACTAAGTTTTGCAGAAATTCAAAATGAACAATAAAACTTAAATGGCTTGAATAAAAGGGAAATCAAATTACAAGAAAGAAAAAGTGTTTGGAAAAATAAATGGCAAATTAAAAGGTAAAGACTGGAAAGGATAAAAGTTGTTGAATTTAAAGGAAAAAAAAGGACATTGCAAGGAAGATAAATTGCATGAAAAGAAAGTTGCAGGGAATTTAAATGAAAAGTAAAGACATGGAAGGAACCCTTCAAAGAAAAAGACTCTTGATTGACTCAGAAAGTCGCTGGGATGTGAGTGAGTGTGAGTGTTTTCTCTGAAAAGATTCCAACCTTTGTTCTTTCGATCTTTCACGTATTTATAGAAGTCTTCGACCAATCAAATTCAGATATAACTTCCACGTGCGTCAATCCTTGAATAACCGTTCCCGCTCTCTTTGAGTGCCGTCTGTAACTGCCACTGACCATCTTAACTTATTAACTTTTTCACTTTTTTGATTTTTTCACTCTTTCTTGACGAGCAATAGTCAATCAAATTTCTCTCCTTCATCGATTGACCATCCTCGATGAATCCTATGTAGTTAATTTTCACTTCTTTTCTCAACTAACAAATTGCTTTAGAGATTGAAACTCCTTTGCCTTCGATTTAATTTTCTGTATATCATCTGTGACACCACTAACCTCTTCTTCGATACAGCTGACCTCCGTCGAGTCTGCCTCTTTGATTTTCACATTTGCGTCAATCGATTAATAGAGACTACCTATTGGAGTACCTAATTGATTCCAATCCAAAATTAATTCTAACATGTATTTAAAAGTTGATTGAAATATTTTTTAGCACTTAACAATGATCGAAATCTATTCTTATTGAATATTCGCTTGTCAAAGAGTTCAATAATATCTTTATCGAAAATATTATTTTCGATATAACACCAATATACTCCTTTCCTATATACAAAAAAGTATATAGTAACAATAATCGGTTTAATAATGCTTGATAGAACACTGTCCTTTAATTATATATTGTAATACTCGTAATGAAATTTGTGAATTTTATAATTATATTATGAACAGTTATTAAAATTAGTTATTAGTATAAAATATATGCTAAAAGATAAAATATGTATTAAAAATAAGCTAAATAATACATATATTTATATATGAATATATAATAACTAATTTTAGTGGCTAATTTTACTTAGCATACAAATCACATTTTTTATTTGCAAAACATCCATAAGGTGCGAGCGCTCGCTCTCTGCTGCTTAATCATTTTTCTTTTAGGATGTGTTTGTTTACAGTACTGAGACACAAAATCGTATTTGACAGGAGAGATATGAACAGAGACAATGTCTCCAGAGACACTGAATTAGTATATTTTGTATCTATCCTAACAGAAAAGACACGGAAACACTAACAAGGGACACAACTTATTTTTCATTTTTTCTTTCATTATTTTGGTTAATTTTTCATAATTATATTTTTTATTATTATATTTTTCATCTCAAATTTTTTGAATGAAAGAAATGAGAATAAATTGAATTTTCATAATTTGTTCTAATTTATTACTAAACAGAATACAAGAACACAAAATTTTGTGTCTCTGTTCATCAGTGTCTTGTCATGTCTTATTCTTAGTGTCTTGTCTTGTCCTATTCTCAAAAATAAACACAGTCTTAGCTATGCAATCAATTTCTTCTATTTTTTTTGTTTAATTACTCTGTTTGCCTCTATAGTTTTGTGAAATTTTTAATTAGATTTTTATACTTTTTTTTCTTTTAATTGAGTCTTTGCACCATTTTTTTTAATTGGATCCCTATACGTTTTTTCCTTTTATTTAGGTCCCTATACTAAATTTTTTTAGTTGAGTCCCTATACAATTAAACTAATTATTGTCAAGAGGGATATAATTGAAAAAAATTAGTGCAAAGACCAAATTAAAAATAAAAAAAATATAGGAACCTAATTGAAAATTTTACAAAACTATAAGTACCAACAAAACAATTAAATCATTTTTTCTATTTGAATTATCCTTTAATTTTAATTTTTCATTGATTCTTATTATATTTGTCTAATTTCCAAGATCTATTAATTTCAAATCAATCTTGCTACAATATATTATATTTTTAAATATAAAAAATTTACTTATTAATTTGTTCTTATTCACTCCAACACAGATCGAAGTTCTACTTTATGAGCTACTGACCCAATGGGTTCTCAATTCGTATGCACAAAAGTGACCCACATGTCACTCTACCACTCGAGAAAGACTTGAACAGCTGACAGAAGCTCTCAGACAGACAGGCTCAAATCAGATGGCCAACCCCTAATTAGTCGTTTCATCATATAGACATTTGCTTTAAAATCGAAATATCTTTCCAAGTAGCCCCACCCGCCAACCCATCAACGCTCGTGGAAGCACTCTTCGTTGCAAAATTCACGATCAGATCTAGATACTTTCCTTTCTCTAGTTGTTCTTGACCAATATCCCGCCGACCATTCATCCTAACGAACAATCGAACATAATTAAACCTTTTACTATAATGTAATATATATCTAATAATAATCATAACAACATACATCGGCCTAAGCTTAGTAGTTAAAAGTTAATTTTGAACAACTTTAATTTGCTACCCAATAATAATAATAATAATAATAATAATAATAATAATAATAATAATAATAATAATTAAAGATGACATTGTTTTACGTACTATATGTACTATTGGCTCGGCAATTGAAATAAAAGCACAGCTTTTGGGAAATAAATTAAATCCATGCATGGATGCATGAGACAAACGGTGGTAGACAAACGCAAAACACACCTAATTAATTAACTTGCATTCTACGGTATTGTGATCATAAGCATTTTCCATTTCCATTGTTGTATGTGTCAACCTTTGTGCATTCTTCTCCTCTCCCAATAATATATATGGTGGGTGGCACATTGCCCTTTGAGCCCTTATCACACTCTCTCATGTCTTTCTTCTTCTTTACATTCTTTGGACCACATGCCTTCACACTTGGTTAATTTAGTATCTATTAATCCATACTTAATTAAGATCAAAATTCTCATAGGATTAAATATTAAAACAAGTTGGGTTGGTTTAGTTGTTAGTTTATCAGTATGTTTAAATAAGTATTAGAGATTCAAATTTCGTCTTATACATATAGTAATAATTCATTGGTTAGTGACAAACCCTTAAATAGAGTTCCAATACATGACAAATGTAGCCCGTAGTAACAGCGTACGATCCAATCTTAATGCTTGGTCAAGTAATCACATCTTCTCCCCGTGTTATTACTTACAAAACTCCATTCAATTTTATCACATACTTTATTCATATCCAGTTTAAGAGTTAAATCATGATTTTCGTTTCACTTATTTTTTAAGAGTAAAGCTAAGGAACCAAAAGCATATCAGCCAAAATCTAGCCAAATACCTTTGGATGAATTCAAAATTTTTACGAGTTAATATATATGGATATTTCTTCTACTAAGTATTAGAATGTTTCTTTTTCATATTAAATGGATGTTCTTTTATATATTTTTCGAATTTGTGATTATTAAAAGTGGATAGATTAATGTGAGAAAAAAGATGAAGGTTTTTATAGGTTTTAATTAGGTTTATTTAATCAATTTAAAATTTTATTAATTATTGATATAAATTAATATAGTTTTGTTTAGTTTTTGGCTAATAAGCTTTTGGTTCCTTATACTTTTCCATTTTTTAAATAGTGCATAAACTCATATATATTGTTATTTATGAGCCGACCCTCTATAAAGACATTATGCGAATCACTAATAACTCTATTAATCACACCTTGCATTCTATGCACAAATTTTTTTTAGATAATTTTAGGTTTAATTACTCTGTTAGTCTTTATAGTTTCACAAAAATTTTAATTAGGTCTCTATATTTTTTTCCTTTTAATTGAGTCCTTGTACCAATTTTTTTTTAATTGGGTTCCTACACTTTTTTTCTTTTATTTATGTCTCTGTACCAATTTTTTTTAGTTGAATCCCTATAAAATTAAGCCAATTACTACTAAGAGGGACTTAATTAAAAAAAATTGGTATAAGGATCCAATTAAAAAAAAGTATAAAGATCTAATTAAAAATTTTACAAAACTATAAAGACTAAAAGAGTAATTAAACTATAATTTTATATCCCACACTGCTAAGACTAATAGGCCTGATTTATCTCAGTGGTAGCATGCTGAATTTTTAGAATAAGATAATAAATATGAGTATGATGGAAATGTTTAAGCAATTTACCTCCCCAAAGAAGCTTTTAATCGCAGTGATAATGTCTACTTTGATTATTCTCCAATAAAACTAAAAGAATTTTGTCATGGATCTCGTTAGAGAGACAATAGACTATTTGTACAATGTGTATAATGGGTTATTGAGTTACAAAATGAACATCTCTATATTATCTAAAATAACCATCCGAGTACTAGGAATAATAAACATCTTCCCAAAAGTTTAAATTGATTTTAGAGTTCACCACCTTTCGAATCTAACGCTCTAATATCATGTTATGATACCACTCATCCCAAAAGTTTCAGCTAATAAAAAAAAATAACACTAATAGTTATATCTCTAATATTCCATAAACCTCTATTGTATACATTGTACAAATATTCTATTGACTCTTCATACTTTCATTTTTATCATAATTCCATCATCTCCAAAAGCAAAATAAAGATCGATAGAAAAAACTGCATCTTTAATTTTTTTTTTTAACGTTTACCGGGACAGTCTTACAAAGAATCGGTTCGCAGCTCCATCTATTTTCATTGGAAGTAATTTTGAACCACATAAGCTATCTCCTTGACTTGAATTATTATTATTATTATTATTATTATTATTATTATTGTTATTATTGTTATTATTATGCATGAGATTCATCTGAGACATTAGATGAATGTATGGGGATTTGAAAACATTTTGAAGAAGGCGAATGTTGGAAGAATAGCTCCTATCTTTGACTTAGGGTTTAATAATATATAGCTAGCTATAGGTGTGTACGTATATCTATACTAACATTATTTTTATTTTATTAATTTCTTTTTAAAATAATTAAATCAACACAACACTAGATTAATTATAAATAGCAACTTGTTCCTTTGGAGTCATTCCCTCTTTTCTGCCATTTATGAATTTTGGAGAAACATATATACACCAAAGGGAGAGTAGAGTGAAAAAATTAAACAAACACATTCATACATGGTCATGGTGATGTTGAAGAGAAGCATTTTTTGTGTTTTATTTTTATTGCTTAGTGCTTCTTGCTTCTCCAATGCTCGGTTGCACCCTTCAGGTTTCTTTAATTTAAATCTTTATCTCTCATGTTTTTATTCATATATTTATATAGTTTTTTTTAATTATTTATACTGTTATAGTGTTATTATGTATATATGTATTAATAGTCACTCATATATATAATATTTAACTATATATATAAATAATTAGAATTTATTTGTTCTAATAATTGTAAGAATACATTATTATATGATTATGATACTCAAATGTTGACCATTCAACGTGAAAATAAAATGCAGGTGGAGCTGAAGTTAATGTCATTCCTGTTATTACAAAGGTAATTTGTTTACTATATATATTATCTTTTTAATCTTCTTTTATATAATAATAATTAAGGGTATATATATTTGGTTAGAGATTAAAATGGATGAAATTTTGTTATCCATGAATTTAATAATATGTAAAATTACACAAATAATTCATTTATGAAAATTCTATCTCACCCTAATTTTATTCGTAAATATTATTTTAACATAAAAATTAAATAGATCGAATTAAAATTTTTATGAATAAATTTTATGTTGTATATACAAAATTTTAGCCATATTTTACCTTTTAACCAAACATATTTTAAAAAATGAGGTGTTTTTATTTGGATAAATTAATAGAAGGTGATTTAGCATATATTAATTATGATTAGGAACTTGTTAAACAGGTTAGTGTTGTAAACACTAGTAAGGTGATGGGAGACCAAGTTGAAATTGAAGGCAATAAGAAAAGTGGAAAGGAGAATGTAAGAAAATATGTGAAGAAGAAGAGAAGTTTAAGGAGTCGTTTGGGTGGTGAGATTGTTGATGGAGGATTTGTGGCTTTTACTGCCGATTACCATTCACCAAGGCACCATCCACCTAAGAACAACAAATGAATATAATATATATTTCATATTTTCATTTTGAAATATATGGTATATTTTAATTTTCTTGTTTTTACTCAAACGAACTTTTGTTTTTGTTTATGCTTTGTGTCTATGATATATGAGACGAGTGTTTTGTATCTTGATTTTCATAGTAAGGTTAAACATGTCAAATCAAAGTGATGTGTATTTTACTTTTAACTTGTTCCTTCAGTATTTAATTTGTTTCAACTTTTTGTTAGCTAATTAATAGCAATAACTCTTGGCTAGGACTATATTATTTTTTATTTTTTTTTCTACTCCTTTAGCATAGTCATTCTCCGGTTAATTAATCAAGAAGTATAATGTTTTTGTACTCATGCATGTTAGATTAGCTTCTAGTTTTAAAATAACGGAGATAAAACAATCGAGGGATATTTGTGGAATTTGGTAAAAATAAAATAAAATAAGGGAGATAAATAGAGTTTAAAATAAGGAGATGTGTAATATAAAAATATATAAAGTACGGATATTTTGTTGAGTTGCTGTATTATTCGTGTGTCGGACATATTTCGAATATGATATTCATCGACATTCGTCTGATATGTCATGTCTTAATAAAAATTAAAAAATTATTCTTCGAACATGTTTGGACACACTTAAATATCATCACATGTCAGTGTGTCCAACCTTATTTTAATTTTAACATGTATTGTTGAAATAAATTTAGAAATAGTATATATTATTATTTATTAAAACAAAAACTATTTTAAATACTTTATATAATCAAAATAAAATATTAAAAATAATTAAAAAATTAATTTATCTTTTAATATCAATAAAATATCAAAATATCATTACTATTTTTCTAAAAAATATTTCATATTTTACACATATGAGTATCTCCGTATCTTATAAAATTTTAAAATTTGTGTGTTAACGTATTTCGTGTCGTATCGTATCTTGTGTCAATATCAGTATTCAAACATTTATTGTGGATGAAAATATATCTTAAGGGATATTTTTATGATTTTTCTTTTCATTATGCATACATAAAGTTAAAATTAAAAATAAATCAAATCAATTCAATAAGTTAGTTTGAACTCAATTTATTAATAACTCAAAAAATTACATATATGAACGTCTGACTTAAGTTTGAGCCTAAATTTTGAATTTGAATTTGAACAAATTCGCTCATCGATTTATGACTCGATTAGATTATATATAATTTAATCATGCACATATATATATATATATATAATATAACTTTACAGATAAATATAATTTTATATATAATTATAATAGATGTCATAAATTATAATTGACAAATAGATAATATATAATTGATAATTTGAACTAATTCATAAATTTTTGGTAATTAAACTTAAATTTTTAATTGAGTTGTGAATCAAACATAATTTTTATGAGCTAAATTTGAGTGTAATATGGCTCGACTTAACAAGCCTATATTTATTTAATAATTATTAAAGTTTATTAAGACCTTAGACAATATATTTAAACTCTATTTTCTAGTTTCGGTTGGATTACGTTACTTTGGGCATTAATAGAACAAAACTTTTAGTTGTATAAATCCTTAAAGGTTACTAAATGCCTTTATTGTTGGTTTCAAGTTTATGGATAGATGTTTATACTTTAAAGTCCGTTATTATGTTTTCTTCACTTTATTAGTTTATTCCTTTGTTTTAAAATATTTGTCACTCTCATATTATCTTTGAATTACTCTTTATTTAAAATGTTTCAATAATTATGTTTTCAAATCCATGTGTAAAGTATTTATTTTCTAATAACCATTAATTAACAATGCTCATTTTTTCTAGTTGGTGTGCATGCAAAAATAATATTAATTAATATCTAATTCTATAATATTATATTATATATTTATTAATAATAATTAATAAATACTAAATAAGATAAATTCTAATTTTTTTTGTTATTTTTTTTACCAAATATTTTTTAATAATATTATCTTCCACGTGATATCCTCTCATATAGATACTTAAATAATGTAATATATACAATCAACATCAAATCATTAATATCTCAATCTCACGTTAGATAAGCTGATTGATTGTATCAAAGAACAAAGATATATATATAATTTTTTGCAAGAATTTTCAAGGGGAAATTAAATGACTAAGGACAAAAAAGAAGATGAAGAAGAATGAAGGATGGTATATCTTTGTCTTTGCAGGCCAAAGGTATGTCTCAGAATTAAAGGCACAATACTAATAATAATAATAATAATATAATATTTTAATTTTAAGAGTAAGAATTAAGAATGTAATGCCATGGCGGACCCCTTTACCACCTTGCATTGAGAAAAACACTGCAACTAAAAAGAGTTCTCATTATTATTGTCTTAGATTAATAACGAAAATATTTGATAATAAAAAAATTAATAAATATAGTTAAAAATTTATTTATTTAATATTTATTAATTATTGTTAGAATTAATAGATATTAAATAAAATAAATTTGGATTTTTTTTGCATTATCTCTCTAACATTATCGAATAAATAGTTAGGAGTACTCAATATATATGTATAATTTGTATATATGTTTATTTATTAATTAAATAATATATCACTAAAATAATTAGAATAATAGTGACTGATTTTATTAGTGATTTTTAGTGTATATTTGTTTTAAAGTCGTCTAACATGCAATAAAAAAATATATATTATACAATAGTAACCAAATAATTAAATTTTGATTTTTCAAGAAACTCAAATTATATATTATTTTAAAAGAATTAAAATAAATTATAGTAACTACTCTTCAATAATAATGAACTTAAAAAATTTATTAGAGAGTATTTTTATAAAATTTTAAACCAAAATTTGCAACATTTAGAATTATATCAAACTGAAACTTAAGCTAAAGTTAATTAAATGAAAAAAATTCCGGCCTAACCAAAAAGGATAAAGGAAACCCCTATATATAACAGATTCTATCTTGCACGAAAAAAGAAACCCTATATTGTAGGAGTCTTAATTATAAAAACCAATTAATGATAATGATGAATAAAATTTCTTGTATCATTTTGATAATTAACTTTGGTTTAAACGGATCTATATACGTTTCATAATAACGTGTGAATCATGTTCCAGCTTTAATTTAGTGAGGAAACGATATACAAATGTGTGACATACCAATTAATGATATTAGTATAATATTTGTCTATTTATTTTTTAAAATATACAAATGTATATATGTAATCTTGCAAGTTATAGAATTTTTATAAAAAATAAAAAATGTGGTGTGGATTATTGCAAAAAAGATTTAAGGTTAAAATTAATTTCATAAGCGGTAATGAAATTTCTTTCTAATTTAAAAGAAAATATAGCATATCTTATTATAACCATACACTACAAAAAAAAGTTAAAATAACGGTTATTTTTGGAAATTACGGCGGTTAGAACCGTCATTATTACCAAAAATGACATCTCCAAGAAACGCTATTATTTTGGGCACCATTTTAGTTATTACGGCGATTTTTAGAAAACCGCAATAATTACCTTGATAAAAATGATGATTTTTGGATAGATTAAAACGACGGTTCAAATCGCCATTATTTCCAAATAAAATGACACTTTTTAATTGGTTAAAATAGCGGTTCAAACTGCCATTATTTCCAGAATTAAAACGATAGTTCAAACTGCTATTTTTACTTTGATAATGTTGTTTTGATTGGTTAAAACGACGTTTTTGAACCGTCATTTTTATAAGGTTAAATTGACATTTCATGTTGTTTAAAATGGCAATTACAAACTACCCTTTTTTATCGAATAAAATTTATATTTTTTATCGTTTAAAAAGATAATTTTTATCGCGTTAAACAAATAATTTTTTATTAAAATTTCACAATAAAAAAATCATAATCCATAAACAAAATATAAAAAATCAACTCTATTTTAATTACTTTTTTTATTCTAAATTTATCCAAATATTATACATTGATTCTCATCATTTAATTTTCTGTACACATCAAAATCCCACCAAAAAAATAAAGAGCACATCACCTAATTTAAAGCACACACCTAACTTAGTACATTTACATCAACCATGGTCAACAAAATCATAGGTACACACTCATTTCATTGACAATTTCAAGGCCGTGAATCTTAATTTCCAAAACTTCATTGCAAATTTGGCCCATTGAGTTGTAGAATGACAATAGATTAGATAACTGTTCCACAGACATTTTCTCCATAACCTTTCTTGCCAATTTCTCTCTTTCTTGATTCAGTTTCAGCCTCTATGTATGACCCTGCATTCCTCATTGTTGCACCCATTTGCTTTAGCCTCTTCTCTTGTTGCACACTCAATGCTGTGTTTGACTGCAAATTAATTTTTCAACATAAATTATGCCTTTTATAGCTACGTGATAATAGCGGTTCAAAATCGTTAGAATTACCAGAACCACCACTAAATACAAATTAATTATGCCAGCCAAAAAAATGCCATATATATATATATATATATATGAAAGCACCCAATATTTTGTTTTTTTAGATTCCTGTAT
>NW_026264258.1:2961866-2962857 GCF_000817695.3 Arachis duranensis
TTATGTAATCTTACATACTTTATAATATGTTTTCAGTGGGCCATTGTCAGAAGTTTCATTTCAAAGAAAAAAAAATAGTTGCCAATGCTATATGCTCACACAATAATTAAATTTTGCTTGAACCCTAAGAACCAAACATTCAAAAAAAAAAAAAAATTCCATATTGCATGAAACTCACATTTTAACAACCACCTTAGACATCATTGATTGTTACATACTTAAATGCTATATTATTTTCCATATAAAAACCCTCCATATTCTTTAATTTTTTTGAATCCCACAATCAACACAACACAATTTAACATCTTCTTCTTCTTCTTCTTCATCATCTTCTTCTTCTTTCTATGATGTCTAAATCAAATAGTGTAAGAAAACATGTTCTTGAGAAGAGCAAGAGTGTGAAAGAAACACGTTATAATAATCATAATTATAATAATAATAATAAAAATAATAATCATAAAGCATTATTGAGCCAAAGTTTCTTCCCAAAATTCTTAAAGAAAGTTTACCCAATTGGTCTTCAAAAAAGCAACTCCTCTTTGTCTTTGTCTTCAATATCATTGTCTTTGTCTCAAAACTCAAATGATTCATTGTCTCAAGCTGATGATTCGGTCACTAATACTACTCCACTTGATGAGAAGATTTCATTGGCATTGCGTTTGATTTCACCACAAACTACTAGTCATGAAGTTCTTAGAGATGACGAGGTTAATATTAATAACTCACTGCCTAAAATTGTTCATCATCAACAACAACCAAGTTCACTAACAATATTACTCAACAATGATGATGATGAGCCTGGTGAATTGAGAAGATGCAATTGGATCACAAAGAATAGTGGTATGATTTATGATCAATTTTATTTCCATTTTAATTATCTTATTAATATTGTATGCCCACGAAAATTTAGCTACTAAATCAGTCATTATCTATTTATATATAAATATATATATTTTTTAATTTATTTTTAATATATTTATTATATAAATAG
>NW_026264258.1:2963030-2965143 GCF_000817695.3 Arachis duranensis
AGTTAAATTAGTAACTATTTTTTAGGTATATGTAACATAGTTATTTTTTTAATTAAATGATGGTTATTATGAGTCTAGTATACAATAGTAGTAATATTGTTACTTTTGTGACCCCTATGGCCTAAAAGTAATTTTTTTAATTATAGAGATTTTGGCTGTGTTTTATTAATTATAGAGATTATTATTGTATATATTGTTAACCCTATCTACTAGTATATAAGAATCTTGTGTGTAAGATTAACTTTTTTTTTCCAATAAAATTTTATATATCATTAGGCTCTTTCTTTTCTCTTGGAATGAACAAATTTTATAACTATAACTTTTGTTACTCTCATCAATTGTTAACTTTTAAACGAAAATAATGATTTGAATGTTTTGAATATAATCTGATATATAATTACCTAATAATTAAGTTGAAGTTCTCATCACCACTCATCATAATGCTAAGAAATTGTATATTATTTGGATTGGTTTGTTTCTAAATATTTATTAAAAAAAATGCAAAACATATTTTTATTATTATTATATTCCCTCTGAAAACAAGTCTCTATTCTATATATTATATTATCATAAGATTCTATTTTATGTAATGAAGATATATTCAATAGAGCATATTGTTTAATTTATTTCTACTTAGTTCAAATGTCAAATCATGCCTTGAATTTAGTTGTTTATTTTATGTTACTTAACTTAATTAATTACTTATCTGAAGAAGTAAATTAAATAATGAAATTAAAGTTGGTACTTTGTTACAATCAGTTACAATAAAAATAACAAAAATAGAAAAATAGTGTTGACCAAATTCTTGTTGGATCTAACATTTATGATGTTCATCTAAAAAATTTAAAACACTACCATATATATACAATTTTAAGTCATAGCTTCCTCAACTATATATGGTTGGGTTCCACCTACTTCTAACTATTTATAAGTTGACTCTAACAATGTTCTTTTTTTTTTTAATCACCTAATATATTAAATATGGAATGAATGAGATTATATACACTTACACAAAAACATTATAGATTTATAATTTTTTATTAACTAATACAAATTAAACATAAAACTTGTGTTTGAATATTATTGCTGACATAGAACAATAGAAAAAGTAGCATAATTTTTTTTTCTTCTTGCAGATAAGGTGTATATAGAATTTCATGATGAATGCTGGGGAGTTCCAGCTTATGATGACAAGTAAGTATAGAGTTTTTAATAATAACATGTTTATAATTTTAGCCTATTATTTTATCTTTTTCATTTTTATTATAATTATAAAAAAATTAGTTCCTAATTAATTACATTTTTAAAAAATAAAAAATTAAAGAGGTTGTCTTTTTTTCTTAAGTATATCATAACTAACAACATAGAATAGAACAATAATATTTTGGCACATATGTAATTATCAATAAAGACATATTAACAGAAAAAATTATTTAAAAAAAAACACCAACAACCTATAATGCATTATTGATTCCAACTTAATTAAAGTCTCCTGATTATATTGTTGGTTGAATTATTATGAAACAGCAAATTGTTTGAACTGCTAGCATTGTGTGGATTGCTCATTGATTACAATTGGACAGAAATTCTAAAAAGAAAGGAAACACTTAGGTATTATTATTATTATTATTATTGTTGAATAATTGTGTATCTAAGTTTTAATTATTTTTTCTAAGTAATTATATTAAAAATACATATGGGTATATATAGTAATTAGATTATTATATGTGTTTGGCACAGAGAAGTTTTTGCTGAGTTTGATCCAAATATTGTTGCAAAAATGGAGGAAAAGGAAATCATGGACATAATATCAAACAAGGCACTTTCTTTAGCAGATAGTAGAATCATGTGCATAGTAGACAATGCTAAATGCATAATGAAGGCAAGTACACATTTTTATTATTATATTCATATCTATACAATTTTTTTTATCAATTTCTTAAGCAGTTATATATACTATTTATTTGAAGTTTTGAACCCATAATTGAAGTATTTATTTCTTAAGACTCAAATTATCTTGTGGTAGTAGATGGAGAAAAGATAACTTCATTTCTATAAATAAAATTAAATCACTTAATGTATTTTTTTCATACTTACATTAACCTCCCAAAAT
>NW_026264258.1:2965177-2965494 GCF_000817695.3 Arachis duranensis
AAAATGTTTTATCAAAAAAAAAAAAACTTTCAAATTTCATACATACAATATAATTAATAATATCATCTAATTTTTACAAATTAAAAAAGCACCATGTATAATATGATCCAACATTGTAGAAGGATAAAACAATTTTTTTTTTCAAAATTAATGGTCAAAATAGCATCTGAAAAATTACCCATAAGTCAAACATTATATTAACATGCCACGTGACGTTTAATTTAACGTATTATCATCTAATTCATAAAAAAATAATTTGATTCACAGTTATATCTTTTAAAAATTAATTTAAAGATTGATGTATAATTAATTTTTTA
>NW_026264258.1:2965591-2970481 GCF_000817695.3 Arachis duranensis
ATTATTATTATTATTATTATTATTATTATTATTATTATTATTATTATTATTTGTGGACAGATTGTGAGAGAATTTGGATCATTCAGTAGCTACATATGGGGGTATGTGAACCACAAACCAATAATAAACAGATACAGGTACCCAAGAAATGTGCCATTGAGAAGCCCAAAATCTGAGGCCCTTAGTAAGGACTTGGTCAAACGTGGGTTTAGGTTTGTGGGCCCAGTTATTGTTCACTCTTTCATGCAAGCTGCAGGGTTGACCATTGACCATCTTCTTCATTGTTATAGGCATAGTGATTGTGTGAGACTAGCTGAAAGACCTTGGAGGCATATCTAATTAACATCATGTCACTATCACCATTTTTTTTTCTTTTTACTTTTAAAAACAATGTAATAACTCAATGATTAATGCATATTTGTTGTACTTAGTTGTGAATAATTTTTTTTCGACATGTTTTTTAAAATCAAACTGATTTATTTTGGGCCCTTATTGGGCTTTAATCCCAAGTAAAGTGTATCCTATAAGCCCAATATATAAAAAAACTACTCCTCTCAGTAAAAAAATAAAATAAAATAACTAACTTGAGTTGGTTGAGTCACTCGTCTACTTAAATAAGTATTGAGGTCTAAATTTCATCTTGTGTATGCAACAATCATAGCCAATGATAGATTCTCAAATGGAAATCCGATTCACGACAGATTAATCATTAGTCGGACTAAGGTTTTGGGCAACCAAAAATAAAATAACAACCACGTATAGTATTCAAGTCTTAGGATTCCAGTATCACCAAAAAAGAAAAACAAGTAGTCTTAGGATCGTAGCAAGCTTATGCTACAGACCTCATCACTGTTTAAGAATCACCTCTCACTACGGTAGCTAATCTATGTCTTTTTTATTTTTAAATTTAATTTTTTTAATTTTTAATTGAGAATTGAGTCTCTCTTTTAGTTTAGTTTTTGTTATGGTTACTTGCACAGTTGCATACCAGGTGTTTGATGAAATGCCCGAAAGAAATTAGAGACACCTATTGAATGGAATGAATGATTTGATTTTGTATTTTCATTTTCATTTTCGATTTCTAGCTTTTGATGGATACATGAGTATCATAATCATGAAAAAGAAAATAGTAGCTTCTGGCCATTGCATGAATTAAGTACAGTACTTGCATATTTGTATCTGCTTTGTTCATATGAGTGTATCTGTGGTTTTGTTTTTAAAATCCTTGTCACTGCAATAACTTGCATCTAGCTGTTTTTTGTTTGATTTAACATTTTGCTTGATACTTGCTTTCTGTTTTATGTTTAATTATCCATCCTTATGGCTTCATTTGTACTTACCCTATTTTTGTATTTTCCTTTACGTTCTCAAGGTGTATTTGTTTCGTTGATTCCAATATATTGAGCAGGTGCAAGTTTAGGTGTGGTGATGTTATGAGTAGCAATGATGTAAGAGATAATTATGGTTAAAATCAATTGTTTTAGATGAGTTTATAGTGATGGCCCTTGAAGCAGGAGCATTCGAAAGCATTCATCCTTCTCGCTTTATCTGCTTCACTATACCGAATCCATCTTGTTCAGATTCGCTGCTCCGAGTTGCTGTGCTTGACTCGCATATCCAACCTGCTGATGACAGCCCTCAAGTTGGTGGCATGTTAGTTCCGGATGGCCGTGAAGCGGATTGGATCTTCTCTACCAAATCAGGTCATTCTCAGCTTCTGTATAGTTCTCAGGGAATATCTCGTTTAATTTTGGTAGGAAACCAACCCAAGGAGGGTGATTGTACATCGAATATTTATCATCGTCCATTAGAATGTTCATTGCATCAGCAGGGATTCGAGGTGTGGTCTAAGCCTCTTCTCTTGGCTTTGTCTCCTAGATCTCTGTTCAAGAATGGTATCCCTGAGATAGCCCTTTTGAATTATGAAGACAATTTAATTTCTAGTGTAGTAATTCATCGATGCGTTGGATATCTTGTTGGTGAGATGTTGGTTGAAGATGTTGAAATTGAAATGGAAAGTGAGAATGGTGTTCATCATAGTAGCCTTAAAAGAGAGTTTCGAAGGCGGTTGAGGTTTAAGAGGATGCCTAATTTGATTCAAACAGAGATTCATATAGTTCCAGAAACAGATCATAGTTGTGATGGTGTAAGCATCAAAGATGTGGAGTTTATGCTTGATCATCGGGTTTTGGTGCATCCTTACTTGGCCCCAATGGTGGCTAGTCTTTCGTTGATCAGCGAAAACATTGCAAGGCAAATTCAAGATGGGTTTAAACCAAAAGCTTTATGCCTTGGGGTTGGAGGTGGAGCTTTGCTTACTTTCTTGACAACTCAATTGGGTTTTGAGGTCACAGGTGTGGAGAACGATGGCGAAGTTTTGAGTGTGGCAAAGCACTATTTTGGATTGGAAGCTGATGAATCCATTCGAGTTGTTATCGGAGATGGAATTGAATTTACGAAGAAGATTGCAGACCACAAAAAGATGTACAATGGTAGTTCTTTTGCTAGTTCTGAGCATAATGATTTTGATCACTTTTTAGATGCCAAGATCAGCCATAATTTTGATGTTGTTATGGTAGATTTAGATTCAAGAGACATACGAAACGGCACTAGTTCGCCGCCGTTGGAATTTGTTAGAAGGGATGTTCTTCTTGCTGCTAAATCAATTCTGTCCGAAAACGGAATTCTTGTTATTAATGTCATTCCTCTGAGCAAGTCTTTCTATGAGTCCCTGGAAAACCATTTGCATGAAGTTTTCTGTGAACTGCACAAGATAGATGTAAGAAATGGTGAAAATTTCGTTCTTATTGCTGCTGTATCGCCTCAGATTTCTCCTGTTTCGGATCATTGCGATTCATTTCTCATGCAATTGAAATCAGTGATTCCAGAATCATGGATAAATTCCATAAGCAAGATATGATGTCTTACCATCCAGTTTCTGCACTGCAGTACTAATTGAAAATTTGTAACTTCTTGAATTGTTTTTATGTAAACATTTCAAAAGTTTAATTGTAAAGCTCAAACTCATAATACTCGATCTAGGGACATAAACTTGTAATGACACATTTTATTCATATCTTCATTGATGTTGGGGGTTTACTTGTGCTTTAAATTGTTATCCAGTGTAAAATAATCACATCTTTGAGCAAGGATTTCAAGACCTTGGAACAGAGGATAATTGGATTAATGCTGAAAATAATCTCTTAAGAGATTATCATTGAGTCAAGATAATATTAATATGTATTTTAATAAAACTAGGTTTCTTTTTAATTTTTGGGTTGGAGTACATTGAAGTGCAACGGAATTTTTCGGATTTAAAGTGACTGAAACAATCATTTTAGTTTGTTAGACCGAAAGATACCGTAAAAAATTTTAAAAATTCTTCAATTTTATATCACATGACCAAAAAAAAAACCTTTAAAAGAACACTAAAAAAAAACACCCATAATAGAGAGATATTTCATGGTGTGACTAAGAATGTTTCATTCTTTCTGCCCACATAATCCAAAGGTAGAGAGTAACTAAGAATCCTCATCCTCATAATTTTCAATTAACATTCTATGAAACTTGAGCCTCAAGAGTATTTTAATTTCCATGTCTAACCTTTGTCTATCATTCACAGGCATGTGCCTTGGCCTCTACCTGCTTTTATTCTTTATATGTGACTGAATCACACACATAAAAAAGGGTTTCTCTTGACACAAATTTTACTCTAACTCACATGCATCTTAACACTTGTATGCTGTTTAGCTTTCCATTGTTCATAGATAATCACACACATATTAATTATTGTTACTTTGATTTGTTGAAATGGACCTAGATGCCTTGCTTTATATCTCAATTATAAGAACTTTTAAGTTATACGTAACATCATATTATATATCTTGTGGTGTAAGATTAGCAAATTATTTCAAATTATATTACCAACATGTTTTCATTTGAGAGTCTTAATCATTTAACACAAATGGTCATAGTTATGAGTATTGGACCAAATCGCCCGATTCGATTCGGTTAACCAGAAATCAATCACTAAATCGATCTGGTTCAAGATAAAAATTTGACAGCGAATCAATAAAAAATTAAGAAATTAGTTAAAAAATCAATTAACTAATTATATCAGTTCGATAACCGATTTAATTTTTAGAACCTTGTAAATGGTACTTAAAATGGTCTTTACAACAGATCAATTCTTTGTTTGTTGAATCAGGAAATACCTGAAAAATTGAAACAAAAAATTTATATTTAGTATTTAAATTTCTTACTAAATTGAATTAGGATGAATTAATTTTAAATTATCTAATTATCTAACTTTTATATATATAAATTCTGAAAATGTTCATTTAAATGATTTATATATCATTTCTATTGGAAACTCGAAAATATTCCAAAGATAACGTGACAATGCTCCTCTCTATTCATGTTGGTGGAGTTCCATCAATCAATTCACTCATGGCTACTAATTACCAGAATTATTTCTTTATTTGGTCAGAAATATATACATTATTATTTTATTTTTATTAAAGAAATATATGCATTATAAATATTAGGGTTATTATTATGACCATATATAATAAATTATAAATGTATGCATAAAACCATGAGACTTCTAACCGTTATAAGGGTTAATTACATTTTAACATGATAAAATTATGTTATATATATATATTAGTCTCTAAACTAAAATTTAAATATGCAAATTACTCTCTGAAAATTAAACTTGAGAATGTCATAACTAAAAAAAAAAAAAAACCTTTGATTTGAAAGGTTAATTAAGGGGACAAGAAGACAAGTTTCAGTCTCACTTTAATTCTTTTCTTTTTTCTTCACCTTATTATATTTATATATGTGTTTGTTGCATATCATTATAGTATCTTGCAATGCAAACCATGA
>NW_026264258.1:2970699-2984521 GCF_000817695.3 Arachis duranensis
CAATAATACTTTTGTTACGCGGGTAACTTGAACTTAATGGATTGGGCTTGTAAGGTTGACTCAAACGTCAAGATGAGATAGTCTTCGACTTGGTTTGCGTCTGGAAGCCGCCGTCCGACTTGTGTGTATAAAAGAATGGGGGTGGTACCTGTAAAGACACTCCAATGCCTAAGTCAGCAAAGGGTTTAGCAGGTTTTGAGAGTATTGGAACTTAGAGATACCTGAAGGGCGTCAGTGTATTTATAGTGGTGATCCAATAATCACCGTTGGAGTAGTTCCACCTTTTAAGGTAGATAACCGTCCCTTTATCTTAGGGTAGTTGAGATATAGCTCCTGGAAGTGGGTTTAGAGATTTTAGGGGCAGTTACTTATTTGAATAAATGTTATCTGCCAGCTATCCTTCGAGTCCGACTTCTTTGAGGTGGAGTCTGTATTGGATCCGACATCTTCTAATGAGGTCGATGGGTGGTGAAGACCAATCCTTGGACTAGGCCTTTTGGTGTATTTGGACCCGGGTCATAGTGTTGAGTCAGGGTATGAACAGTGCCCCTACTCGAGTCCAATATCTTTTATTTATAAGTTGGATTCGAGTATTTAAACCTGTGTGCGTCGCCGACGTGATTTTTAAAACTGACGTGATTTAAATTACTCAACCGTCGCGTCCGTTGGGGTTTTCGTATTTACATGTGGGAGCAGTTACATTGGTAACTGCGCGTTTCTTTAATGATTGGATCGATTTACACTTATGCCCCTAGCGTGTTATAAATACTTTTCCCTCTCTTTTCTCTGTTTTCTTTTGTCTGGAATGATGTCTTTTCATATTTCTGAGTCCCTGTCGAAGTGGGTAGATGATACCGTCCTTGAGGAGGAACTCTTAGTGGATACCGACTACCTTTCTGAACTTCGTGTTCATCATAGGATTTGTGTCTTAGAGGAGGATGAGCCCAAGTACGAATTACTGGCCACGGGTCTTGAAGATCGGGTTTGTTGTGGCAGGGTTACTGCCTCTGATCCTCATTTCTTCTTCATGTGCGATTGCTTTTTTACCCGTCTGGGGGTTTCTTGACCTTTTTCCGATTTTGAAATGGGAGTGTTATCCCATTGCCGAGTTGTTCTCACTCAACTCCACCCCAACTCTTGGGATTCCATGAAAATTTACCAACTTGTTAGCCGAGAGCAAGACTTTCCGACTTCCATAAAGATTTTTTCTATCTTTTTCACCTGACCAAGCCCTTTAGTGGGCAAAACAATAAGCAGCAATGGATTTCTTTCCGGGCCATTCAATGTCGGAAAGTTTTCTCCATTTTTGACGATTCTTTCCATGACTTTAAAAATTTTTCTTTCAAAGTCCGAGCCATAGAGGGTCACCATTCTTTTTTTCTTGATGAAAACTCCAACCCCCGCTCTTCTCTATACTGGCTAGAGGCCTCTCCTGTAGAAAAGTATGACCTAGATGATTTAGATGAGGTTGAGGAGGCTGTAGTGGGGTTCTTCCAAGAAGTTTGGGGGAGAGCCCCTAATTTGGATACTAAGAAGTTTCTTCTGGGCTCTCAAGTTTTGTGCGGACCCAGCTAGGTAGTTTTTTATGGTCATTTCTGAAGTTTCCGACTTGTGATGTTTTTCTGACTTGTAGTCTAATTGCTTATTTCTTCTTTTTAGAGATGGTGAAGAATGGATCTAGTGCTTCCTACTAGAAAGTCTAGGACGCCAAGAGGAGAGCTCGGGCCCATACTGATGCTGCGAGGGCTGCTGGCACTCCTCCTCCTCCTCTTCCTCCTCCTCCTCCTCCTCGTGACCTGGGGACCTCTTCTCGCCCTATTATGGTAACATCTGCCTCTGCTTCTTCTCTTCCTCCTCCTATCCCCCCAGTCTGACCTCCCTCTGAGTCTGAGAAGAAGCGCAAGACCTCGGAGTCTGGCTCTTCTCCTTCTGGAGAGACCAATTTTGATGGCCCTAAGTTCGTTCGAAATCACATCTTCCCCCATACTCAAATTAATATGGATGATGCTTTTCTTTGAAATCATCTTCAAATTATAGTCTGGGGGAGTGTTCGGACTGCTGGAGTTTGTATTGCTTTTCTTGATATTTTGGACAAAACTCCCCTGAGTTCTTTGGGCTCTTCTCAAAATACTATAGAGGAACCTCAGGGGAGGGTTGTCCTTTGCCAAGAGGAGGAGAAGCGGCTTCCAGAGGAGGTGGCCTGGATGAAGGAGGATCTGGCCAGGCTTCAAGAGAGAGAGAAGAAGCTCATGGGTCAGTGTGCTATGGAGGAGGGGTTGAAGGAGAAGGCGGAGCAGAATTACGTCCGGCTTTTCGCTGATAACATTGATCTTCAGAAGCAGCTTGAGTTGAATCGGGAGGCCTATCAGGACTTGGAGAATTCTGTGGTGGAGAGCTCGGAGGAGGCTTAGAGGATTTTTAAGGAACAAGTCAAAGTCATTGCTCCTGGCTTGGACCTTTCTCCCCTCCATCCCGACAAGATTGTTGTTGATGGAGATATTGTCTCCCCTCCTCGTCCTGAGACGGATTCCGAGTTGAAGAATCACGGGCAAAGGCTTATTGAATCTCCTCCTCGTGGGGAGCAACAAGAAGGATACCTACTGTGTTCTTCAGAGGCCCCAATTTCTGCTGCTGAAGAGACTATTCCAACCCTTCCAACTCCTGCTTCGGATCTGAGCTCCCTTCTTTTTGGTGACTCCATTCCTCCTTCCAATTAATTGATTTCAGCTATTTGGGGCCCGATTTATGGGCCCCTCTTTGAACAATTTTATTTTTATATGTTTGTGGTGGTTGTCTCTGACTCTCTTGGCCTTTTATGGCCGTTAACAAAAAATAGTTTATTTTATCAAATTCGCCCCTTTTTTTGGATAAGGGCTTTTAAGATATATGTGCATGCTTTGTCGCGATTCCTTTTGTTAGGTTTTATGAAAAACCTTTTGATCATTTTTGGAAAAAACCTTTTATTTGGGCAGGCTATTTTTTGTCCAAGTTACTTGCGACTTGGGATAACTTCTGCCTTTGTTTTTGATAGATTTCCTTATCTCTTTTGTGTTCCCTTCGTGTTCAATTTTTGTCTATTGAACTGTTTTGTAACTTAGGTTATTCGATGCATTTCGATGTTCTTGAGATTTCTGACTAGTAGGTCAAAATGTTCCCGAGTTATTATGATCGTCTTTTTGTAACCTCTTTACACCGACTTGTACCTTGTCGTTTTATCCTGCCGACCACTTAGGTCGGACATAAGATTTTCATGCTTTTTCAAGTTTAAGTCGGTGTGTTTTATAGAAAAATTATAACAATAATGGAATTTATAAAGAGATGTAATGAAAAGATCTTTATTTATTGATGAAGGTACCTTTTGCTACTAAGGGACTTTAAGATTATTGCCCCTTAGCCTCCACTTTGATGCCTCGTTAAAACCCCCTTCAGGAAAATCCTTCTTTGTGAAAAAACCATGAAATCGGGAAAAAGAGTACACCAGGGAGTGGAGTTCGCTTTCAACTATAGTACCTTTTTATGTTACAAGCATGCCACAACCTTGGTTGCTCGGTATCGCTCAAGTCAGTTACCTTGTAGTATCCCTTTCCTAAGACTTCCCTAACCTTATATGGTCCTTTCCAATTAGCAGCTAGTTTTCTTTCCCTCGACTTATTGACACCGATGTCATTTCTAATCAGAGCTAAGTCATCTGGGATGAAGCTTCTTCGAATGACTTTCTTGTTATATCTGTTTGGCATCCTTTGCTTCAATGCTGCTTCCCTTATCTAGGCTTGTCCTCAAAATTCAGGGAGTAGCTCGAGTTCTTCTTTATATGCCTGGACGTTGTCAACCTCGTTGTAGAATCTCATCCTTGGACTTTGCTCATTGATTTCAACAGGTATCATGGCTTCTATGCCATAAGCAAGTCGAAAGGGTGTTTCTCTTGTGGTAAACTGAGGTGTAGTCCGATAAGCCCATAGCACTTGAGGGAGCTCTTCAGCCTAGGCTCCTTTTGCATCTTGCAACCTTTTCTTCAACCCAGCCAGTATAACCTTGTTAGCTGCCTCAACTTGCCCATTTGCTTGTGGGTGCTTGGTGCACGAAATTGTGATACACAATGGTGTCAACAACTTGGTACGCACAATTGTAATCTCAACTCTTTTTCACAACTTTGCACAACTAACCTGCAAGTGCACTGGGTCGTCCAAGTAATAAACCTTACGTGAGTAAGGGTCGATCCCATGGAGATTTTCGGCTTGAAGCAAGCTATGGTCACCTTGTAAATCTCAGTCAGGCGGATTCAAATGGGTTATGGAGTTTTAATAATTAAAAAGATAAATAAAATATAAAGTAAAGATAGAGATACTTATGTAATTCATTGGTAAAAATTTCATATAAGTGCATAGAGATGCTTTGTTCCTGTTGAATCTCTGCTTTCCTACTGCCTTCATCCAATCCTTCATACTCCTTTCCATGGCAAGCTGTATGTTGGGTTTCACTGGCGTCACTGGCTACCTCCCATCCTCTCAATGAAAATGGTCAAAATGCACTGTCACCGCACGGCTAATCATCTGTCGGTTCTCGATCATGTTGGAATAGAATCCAGTGATCCTTTTGCGTCTGTCACTACGCCCAACACTCGCGAGTTTGAAGCTCGTCACAGTCATCCCTTTCCAGATCCTACTCGGAATACCACATACAAGGTTTAGACTTTCCGGATCTCAAGAATGGCCGCCAATAATTCTAGCTTATACCACGAAGACTCTGATCTTTCGAAATGGAGGCTAAGAGATACACGCTCGATCTAAGGTAGAACGGAAGTGATTGTCAGGCACGCGTTCATAGGTTGAGAATAGTGATGAGTGTCAAGGATCATCACATTCATGATGTTGAAGTGCAGCGAATATCTTAGAATAAGAATAAGCATGAATTGAATAGCAAACAGTAGTAATTGCATTAATGCTCGAGGAACAGCAGAGCTCCACACCTTAATCTATGGTGTGTAGAAACTCCACCGTTGAAAATACATAAGAACAAGGTCTAGGCATGGTCGAGTGGCCAGCCTCCCCAAATGACATGTGAATTCGAAAATAGGGAAAAAGACCCCTAGTACAATAGTAAAAAGTTCAATTTATAATGAAACTAGCTACTAGGGTTTACAGAAATAGGTAAATGATGCAGAAATTCACTTCCGGGCCCACTTGGTGTGTGCTTGGATTGAGCATTGAAGCTTTCACGTGTAGAGGTCTTCCTTGGAGTTAAACACCAGCTTTGATGCCAGTTTGGGCGTTTAACTCCAACTTTTATGCCAGTTTTGGCGTTTTGACGCCAGAAAAGGGTAGAGAGCTGGCATTTTGACGCCATTTTACATCATCAAAACTTGCGCAAAGTATAGACTGTTATATATTTCTGGAAAGCTCTGGATGTCTACTTTCCAGCTCAATTGAGAACGTGCCATTTGAACTTCTGTAGCTCCAGAAAATTTACTTCAAGTGCAGGGAGGTCAGAATCTAACAGCATCAGCAGTCCTTTGTCAGTCTCTGAATCAGATTTTTGCTCAGGTCCTTCAATTTCAGCCAAAAAATATTTGAAATCACAGAAAAACATATAAACTCATAGTAAAGTCCAGAAATGTGAATTTTGCTTAAAAACTAAAAAAAAATACTCAAAACTAACTAAATCATACTAAAAACTATATAAAAATAATGCCAAAAAGCGTATAAATTATCTGCTCATCACAACACCAAACTTAAATTGTTGCTTGTCCCCAAGCAACTGAAAACAAAATAGGATAAAAGGAAGAGAATATACAATGAATCCCACAACATCAATGAAACTTAGTTCTAATTAGATGAGCGGGGCTTGTAGCTTTTTGCTTCTGAACAGTTTTGGCATCTCACTTTTTCCTTTGAAATTTAGAATGATTGGCATCTATAGGAACTTAGAATTTTAGATAGTGTTATTGATTCTCCTAGTTCAGTACGTTGATTTTTGAACACAGCTACTTTATGAGTCTTGGCTGTGACCTTAAGCACTTTGTTTTCCAGTATTACCACCGGATACATAAATGTCACAGACACATAACTGGGTGAACCTTTTCAGATTGTGACTCAGCTTTGCTAAAGTCCCCAATTAGAGGTGTCCAGAGTTCTTAAGCATACTATTTTGCTTTGGATCACAATTTTAACCACTCAGTCTCAAGCTTTTCACTTGGACCTGCATGCCACAAGCACATGGTAAGGGACAGCTTGATTTAGCCGCTTAGGCCTTGATTTTATTTTCTTGAGCCCTCCTATCCATTAATGCTCAAAGCCTTGGATCCTTTTCACCCTTGCCTTTTAGTTTAAAGAGCTATTGGCTTTTTCTGCTTGCTTTTTTTTCTTTTTCTTTCTCTTTTTTTTTGGCTTTTTTTCACTGCTTTTTCTTGCTTCAAGAATCAATTTCATGATTTTTCAAATTATCAATAATATTTCTCTTTGTTCATCATTCTTTCAAGAGCCAACAACTTTAACATTTATAAACAACAAGATAAAAAATATGCACTGTTCAAGCATTCATTCAGAGAACAAAAAGTGTTGCCACCACATCAAAATAATTAAACTAGTTTCAAGATAAAATTTGAAATCCAAGTACTTCTTGTTCTTTTGTAATTAAGCACATTTTTTATTTAAGAGATGTGAAGGATTCATGGAGTTATTTATAGCTTTAAGACATAGACACTAGACACTAATGATCATGTTGTGAGACACAAACATAGATAGAACATACAGCATAAAGCCAAAAAACAGGAAAGTAAATAGACAAGGAGATTAAGGAATGAGTCCACCTTAGTGAGGGTGGCGTCTTCCTCCTCTTGAAGAACCAATGGTACTCTTGAGCTCCTCTATGTCTCTTCCTTGCCTTTGTTGCTCCTCCCTCATAACTCTTTTATCTTCTCTAATCTCATGGAGAATGATGGAGTGCTCTTGGTGTTCCACCCTTAATTGGTCCATGTTGTAACTCAAGCTTTCCAAAGAAGTGTTGAGTTGCTCCCAATAATTGTGTTGAGGAAATTGCATCCTTTGAGGCATCTCAGGGATTTCTTGATAAGGACCCTCCTCATGCTCTTGTTGGGTGCCATGAATGGGCTCTCTAGTTTGCTCCATCCTCTTCTTAGTGACGGGCTTATCCTGGATGTCTCCCTCTATGACAATCCCAGCTGAATAGCAAAGGTGACATATGAGATGAGGAAAGGCTAATCTTGTCAAAGGTGAGGACTTGTCAGCCACCTTGTAGAGTTCTAGAGGTATGATTTCATGAACTTCTACTTCCTCTCCAATCATGATACTATGGATCATGATGGTCCAATCTATAGTTTTTGAACCTAAAAGGGACCTCAGGGATCACCTTATTCTTGGCCACAACTTCATAGAAGTGGTATTGATGGACATTTGAGATGAATCTCTCCATCTCCCATGACTCAGAGGTGGAGGCAGTTGCCTTCCCTTTCCTCTTTCTAGAGGTTTCTCTGGCCTTATGTGCCATAAATGGTTATGAAAAAATAAAAAGCAATACTTTTATCACATCAAACTTAAAATATTTGCTCGTCCTCGAGCAAAAGAAGAAGGAAAGATGTAGAAGAAGAAGAAAATAGAGGAGAATGAAGGTGTATGTGTTTCGGCCAAGGAGAGGGAGAGGTGTGGATGATGTGTGAAAATGAAGGAGTGAAGAGGGGTATGTATAGGGAAAAGGGGGGTAGTGGCCGAAAGTTTTGGGTGGGTTTGGGAGGGAAATGGTTTTGAATTTTGAAGGTGGGTGGAGGTCTTTGGGGAAGAGTTAAGGAAGTGATTGGTGAAGGGTATTTGGGGAAGAGTGTTGTAGAAAGGTGTGAAGAGGAGAGAGAGAGTGAGCTGAGGTTGGTGGGGATCCTGTAGGATCCACATATCCTGAGGGGTCAAGGAATTCTCTTCCCTGCTCCAATTGGGCATTCAAAACGCCTTAGAGTGCAATTCTGGCGTTTAAACGCCAGTTTGCTGCCCTGTTCTGGCGTTTAAACGCCAACTTTCCTTCTTGTTCTGGCGTTTGAATGCCAGTTTGTTGCCCTGTTTTAGTGTTTAAACGCCAGTCTGGTGCCCTGTTCTAGCGTTTAAATGCCCAGAAAGGTGCCAGATTGGGCGTTCAAACGCCCATTTTGCTACCTTTACTGGCGTTTAAACGCTAGTAAGTCTTTCCTCCAGGGTGTGCTGTTTTCAATGCTGTTTTTGATTTTTTCTTTATTTTTGTAATTGTCTTTGTGACTTCACATGATCATCAACCTAAAAGAAACAAAATAACATAGATAAAATTAAAATAAAATTGGGTTGCCTCCCAATAAGCGCTTCTTTAATGTCAATAGCTTGACAGTGAGCTCTCATGGAGTCTCACAGATGATCAGAGTATGGTTGAGATCTCTCAACACCAAACTTAGAGTTTGGCTGTGACCTCCCAACACCAAACTTAGAGTTTGAATATGGGGGCTCTGTTTGACTCTGTATTGGGAGAAGCTCTTCATGTTTACTCTCCATGGTTACAGATGGAGAACCTTGAGTCTTTACTACAAGGCATTCTTCATTCACATGAAGGATCAACTCTCCTTTATCAACATTAATCACAGCTCTTGCTGTGGCTAGGAAGGGTCTTCCAAGGATGATGGATTCATCCTCATCCCTCATAGTGTCTAGGATTATGAAATCAGCAGGGAGGTAAAGGCCTTCAACCTTCCCTAGCACCTCCTCTACTAGTCCATAAGCCTTTTTCATAGATTTATCTGCCATCTCCAATAAGAATTTGGCAGCCTGTACCTCATAGATTTCCAGTTTCTCCATTACAGAGAGTGGCATCATGTTTATCCCTGACCCCAGGTCACACAGAGCTTTTTCAAAGGTCATGGTGCCTATGGTGCAGGGTATTAAGAATTTACCAGGATCCTATTTCTTTTGAGGTAAATTTTGCTGAACTAATGTATTTAGTTCATTGGTGAGCAAGGGAGGCTCTTCCTCCCAAGTCTCATTACCAAATAGCTTGGCATTCAGCTTCATGATTGCTCCTAAATATTGGACAACTTGCCCTTCAACAATGTCTTCATCCTCTTCAGAAGATAAATAGTCATAAGAGCTCATGAATGGTAAAAGGAGGTCCAAAGGAATCTCTATGGTCTCTGTATGAGTCTCAGATTCCTTTGGTTCCTCATTAGGGTATTTTGTACTGACCATTGGACGTCCTCTGAGGTCTTCCTCATTGGGATTTACGTCCTCCTCCTCCTCTAAGGTTTTGGCCATGTTGATTATATCAATGGCCTTGCACTCTCCTTTGGGATTCTCTTCTGTATTGCTTGGGAGAGTGCTAGGAGGAGTTTCAGTAACCCTTTTACTCAGCTGGCCCACTTGTGCCTCCAAATTTCTAATGGAGGACCATATTTCAGTCATGAAACTAAGAGTGGCCTTAGATAGATCAGAGACTATGTTTGCTAAGCTAGAAGGATTCTGCTCAGAATGCTCTGTTTGTTGCTGAGATGATGATGGGAAAGGTTTACTATTGCTAAACCTGTTTCTTCTACCATTGTTATTATTGAAGCCTTGCTTCTGTTGATCCTTCCATAAAAAATTTGGATGATTTTTCCATGAAGGATTATAGGTGTTGCCAAAGGCTTCACCCATATAATTCACCTTTGCCATTGCAGGGTTCTCAGGGTCGTAGGCTTTTTCTTCAAAAGATGCTTCTTTAGTACTTTTGGATGCATTTTGCAATCCATTCAAAATCTGAGAGATCATATTGACTTGTTGGGTCAATATTTTGTTCTGAGCCAATATGGCATTCAGAGCATCAATTTCAAGAACACCTCTCTTTTGAGGCGTCCCATTACTCACATGATTCCTCTCAGAGGTATACATGAACTGGTTATTTGCAACCATTATTACTTATGTATTTTTCAACGGTGGAGTTTCTACACACCATAGATTAAGGTGTGGAGCTCTGCTGTACCTCGAGTATTAATGCAATTACTATTGTTCTTCTATTCAATTCAGCTTATTCTTGTTCTAAGATATCACTTGTTCCTAAACTTGATGAATGTGATGATCCGTGACACTCATCATCATTCTCACCTATGAACGTGTGCCTGACAACCACCTCCATTCTACCTTAGATTGAGTGGATATCTCTTGGATCTCTACATTAGATTGAATGAGTATCTCTTAGATTCCTTAATCAGAATCTTCGTGGTATAAGCTAGAATCCATTGGCAGCATCCTTGAGAATCTGGAAGGTCTAAACCTTGTCTGTGGTATTCTGAGTAGGATTTAGGGATTGAATGACTGTGACGAGCTTCAAACTCGTGATTGTGGGGCGTTAGTGACAGACGTAAAAGAATCACTGGATTCTATTCCGACATGATCGAGAACCGACAGATGAATAGCCGTGCTGTGACAATCATAAATCATTTATAACCATTTGAATCTGCCTGACTGAGATTTACAAGATGACCATAGCTTGCTTCATACCAACAATCTCCGTGGGATCGACCCTTACTCGCGTAAGGTTTATTACTTGGACGACCCAGTGCACTTGCTGGTTAGTTGTGCGAAGTTGTGATAAAGAGTTGAGATTGCAATTGAGCGTACCATGTTGATGGCGCCATTGATGATCACAATTTCGTGCACCAAGTTTTTGGCGCCGTTGCCGGAGATTGTTTGAATTTGGACAACTGACGGTTCATCTTGTTGCTTAGATTAGGTATTTTTCTTCAGAATTTTTAAGAATGAATTCTAGAGTTTCAAGGTGATGTTCTTATCATCACCAAAGCTGATTGATTTTCATCAA
Organism: Arachis duranensis; assembly: GCF_000817695.3. Lineage (NCBI taxonomy): Eukaryota > Viridiplantae > Streptophyta > Magnoliopsida > Fabales > Fabaceae > Arachis > Arachis duranensis. The sequence continues at coordinate 2,981,515 of NW_026264258.1, forward strand.
TTTAGCTCTTGAATGTAATGTCTTGCTGAAGCTTGGCTAGCCATGTCTAATCTTTTTAGACTAAAGCTTTAGACTAACATTGCATGATTCCTGGAATTCTTATTAAAAGTTTTGATATTCTTTATTTTCTTTTCCATATAATTTTCGAAAAATCCAAAAAAAATTATAAAATCTTAAAATCAAAAATATTTTTATGTTTCTTGTTTGAGTTTAATGTCTAATTTTATGTTTGGTGTCAATTGCATGTTTCTTCTTGCATTTTTCGAATTCATTCATGTGTCTTCATTAATCTTCAAGTTGTTCTTGATGATTTCCTTGCTCTGATATTTAAATTCTCTTGTCTTGAGTGTTTTGTTGTTTCTCATATGCATTCTCAATTTGTTAGTGTCAGAGTAGTATACAAACTTCTAAGTTTGGTGTCTTGCATGCATTGTTTATTTGATTTTAGTTGCATTTTGATTATTCCTCATCATAAAAAAATACAAAAAAATTTTAATATGTGTCTTTTCAAGTCAATAATACAGAGAATTGAAGATTCAGAACATACAGCAGAGGAATCACACAGAAAAAGCTGGGCGTTCAAAACGCCCAGTGAAAAAGGAAAACTGGCATTTAAACGCCAGCCAGGGTGTCTGGCTGGGCGTTTAACGCCCAAAAGGGTAGAGTTTTGGGCGTTAAACGCCAGAATGGATACCATTTTGGGCGTTTAACGCCAAGATGGCACAAAAGGGAAGATTCTGTTTTTAATTCAAATTTTTTTCAAGTTTTCATAATTTTTCAAAATCAAATCTTTTTTAAAACCATAACTTTTCAATCATATCTTCTTAATCACATCTTTTTCAAAATATTTTTCAATCATATCTTTTGGCTTTCTAATTTCAAAATCTTTTTCAAATTTCACTTAATTTCTTTCCCAATCTTAGTTTTCGAAAATCAATTACCATTTTTCAAAATTTCTTTTAATTAATTCACTTTAATTTTCGAAAAAATTCTTCCCCTCTTCTCACATCCTTCTATTTATGGACTAACACTCCTCCACTATCAACAATTTGAACTCCATCTCTCTTGATAAGTTCGAATTCTTCTACCTTCTCCTTCTATTCTTCTTTTCCTCTGACACCTCAAGGAATCTCTATACTGTGACATAGAGGATTCCATATTTTCTTGTTCTATTCTCTTTCATATGAGCAGGAGCAAAGACAAAAGCATTCTTGTTGAGGCTGACCCTGAACCTGAAAGGACCTTGAAGCGAAAGCTAAGAGAAGCTAAATCACTACTCTCTATAGAGGACCTAACAGAAATCTTTAAACAAGAAGACATGGCAGCCGAAAACAACAACAATGCCAACAATGCAAGGAAGGTGCTGGGTGACTTTACTGCACCTACTCCCGACTTCTATGGGAGAAGCATCTCTATCCCTGCCATTGGAGCAAGAATCCCTCTATGAAGCTTGGGAAAGATACAAACAATTAATCAGAAAGTGTCCTTCTGACATGCTTTCTGAATGGAGCATCATAGGTATCTTCTATAATGGTCTGTCTGAACTGTCCAAGATGTCATTGGACAGCTCTGCTGGAGGATCTCTTCATCTGAAGAAGACGCCTGCAGAAGCTCAATAACTCACTGAAATGGTTGCAAATAACCAATTCATGTACACTTCTGAAAGGAATCCTGTGAACAATGGGACGAATCAGAAGAACGAATGTTCTTGAGATTGATACTCTGAATGCCATATTAGCTCAGAACAAAATATTGACTCAGCAAGTCAATATGATTTCTCAAATTCTGTCTGGAATGCAAGCTGCACCAGACAGTACTAAGGACGCTTCATCTGAAGAAGAAGCTTATGATCCTGAGAACCCATCAATGGAAGAGGTGAATTACATGGGAGAACCCTATGGAAACACCTATAATCCTTCATGGAGAAATCATCCAAATCTCTCATGGAAGGATCAACAGAGACATCAACAAGGTTTCAACAATAGTAATGGTGGAAGAAACAGGTTTAGCAACGGCAAGCCTTTTCCATCATCTTCTCAGCAACAGACAGAGAATTCTAAGCAGAGCCACTTTGACTTAGCAACTATGGTCTCTGATCTAATCAAAACCACTCAAAGTTTCATGACTAAAACAAGATCCTCCATTAGAAACTTGGAGGCACAAGTGGGTCAGCTGAGTAAGAAAGTTACTGAACTCCCTCCTAGCACTCTTCCAAGCAATACAGAAGAGAATCCAAAAGGAGAGTGCAAGGCCATCAACATGGCCGAATTTGGAGAGGAGAAAGAGGCAGTGATCGCCACTGAGGAAGACCTTAATGGACGTCCACTGGCCTCCAATGAGTTCCCTAATGAGGAACCATGGGAATCTGAGGCTCACACTGAGACCATAGAGATTCCATTGGATTTACTTCTGCCATTCATGAGCTCTGATGAGTATTCTTCCTCTAAAGAGGACGAAGATGTCACTGAAGAGCAAGTTGCTAAGTACCTTGGAGCAATCATGAAGCTAAATGACAAGTTATGGAGCAATCATGAAGCTAAATGACAAGTTATTTGGTAATGAGACTTGGGAAGATGAACCCCCTTTGCTCACCAAAGAACTAGATGACTTGACTAGGCAGAGATTATCTCAAAAGAGACAGGACCCTGGAAAGTTCTCAATACCTTGTACAGTAGGCACCATGACCTTCAAGAAGGCTCTGTGTGACATAGGGTCAAGCATAAACCTCATGCCTCTCTCTGTAATGGAGAAGCTAGGGATCTTTGAGGTACAAGCTGCAAGAATCTCACTAGAGATGGCAGACAATTCAACAAAACAAGCTTATGGACTTGTAGAGGATGTTCTGGTAAAGATTGAAAACCATTGCATCCCTGCTGATTTCATAGTCCTAGAGACTGGGAAGTGCATGGATGAATCCATCATCCTTGGCAGACCCTTCCTAGCCACAGCAAAGGCTGTGATTGATGTTGACAGAGGAGAATTGATCATTCAAGTGAATGAAGAATCC
>NW_026264258.1:2984620-2985000 GCF_000817695.3 Arachis duranensis
ATTCTAAGTTTGGTGTTGAATCCCCACATTCAAAATCTAAGTTTGGTGTTGGGAGGTTCCAACATTGCTCTGAGTATCTGTGAGGCTCCATGAGGGCCCACTGTCAAGCTAATGACATTAAAGAAGCGCTTGCTGGGAGGCAACCAATGTTATATTTATCTATTTTCCTTTTGTTATTTTATATTTTCTATAGGTTGATGATCATGGGAAGTCACAAAATCAATTGAAAAAAGAAAAAACAGAAAGAAAAACAGCACACCTTGGAGGAAAACTTGCTGGCGTTTAAACGCCAGTGAAGATAGCAAATGGGCGTTTAACGCCCAGTCTGGTACCATTATGGGCGTTTAACGCCAGAAAGGGGCACCAGACTAGCGTTTAAC
>NW_026264258.1:2985015-2985648 GCF_000817695.3 Arachis duranensis
GTTAAGCGCCAGTAAAGGGCAAGAACCTGGCGTTAAACGCCAGGAATGGGCACCAGCCCGGCGTTTAACGCCAGAAATGGCTCAAAACGTGGATTTTGATGCCATTTGGTGCAAGGATGTCTTTTCCTTGACACCACAGGATCTGTGGACCCCACGGGACCCTACCATCACTCTCTCTCTTCTTCCCCCATTCACCAATCACCTCAACACCTCTTCCCCAAAAACCCCTCACCTATCAAATCCCACTATTCTCTTCACCACTCACATCCATCCTTCATAAATCCCCACCTACCTCATCATTCAAATTCAAACCACTTTCCCTCCCAAACCCACCCATAATGGCCGAACCTTACCCCTCTCTCCACCCCTATATAAACCCATCTTCACTCCTTCATTTTCACACAACCTGCACACTACTTCTCCCCCTTGGCCGAAAAACAAAGCCACCTCCATCTCCTCTATTTCTTCTTCTTCTACTCTCTTCTTTCTTCTTTTGCTCAAGGACGAGCAAACCTTCTAAGTTTGGTGTGGTAAAAGCTTGCTTTTTCGTTTTTCCATAACCAATATGGCATCCAAGGCTGGAGAAACCTCTAGAAAGAGGAAAGGGAAGGCAAAAGCTTCCACCTCCGAGTC
>NW_026264258.1:2986464-2998037 GCF_000817695.3 Arachis duranensis
TGATGTGGTGGTAATACTTTGACTTCTGAATGTATGCTTGAACAGTGCATATGTCTTTTGAATTTGTTGTTCATGAATTGTTGGCTCTGAAAGAATGATGAAAAAAGGAGACATGTTACTGAGGATCTGAAAAATCATAAAAATGATTCTTGAAGCAAGAAAAAGCAAAAAAAAAAAGGAGAGAGAAAGCAAGAAAAAAAAAAGCCAAAAGGCAAGGGTAAAAATAAAGTCGTGATCCAAGGCAAAAAGAGTGTGCTTAAGAACCCTGGACACCTCTAATTGGGGACTCTAGCAAAGCTGAGTCACAATCTGAAAAGGTTCACCCAGTTATGTGTCTGTGGCATGTACGTATCCGGTGGTAATACTGGAAGACAGAGTGCTTTGGGCCACGGCCAAGACTCACAAAGTAGCTGTGTTCAAGAATCATCATACTTAACTAGGAGAATCAATAACACTATATGGATTCTGAGTTCCTATAGAAGCCAATCATTCTTAATTTCAAAGGATAGAGTGAGATGCCAAAACTGTTCAGGGGCAAAAAGCTAAATGCCCCGCTCATCTAATTAATACTGATCTTCATAGATGTTTTTGGAATTCATTGCATATTCTCTTCTTTTTATCTTATTTGATTTTCAGTTGCTTGGGGACAAGCAACAATTTAAGTTTGGTGTTGTGATGAGCGGATAATTTATACGCTTTTTGGCATTGTTTTTAGTATGTTTTTAGTATGTTTTAGTTTGTTTTTGTTATATTTTTATTAGTTTTTAGTTAAAATTCACATTTCTGGACTTTACTATGAGTTTGTGTGTTTTTCTGTGATTTCAGGTATTTTCTGGCTGAAATTGAGGGACCTGAGCAAAAATCTGATTCAGAGGCTGAAAAGGACTGCAGATGCTGTTAGATTCTGACCTCCATGCACTCGAAGAGGATTTTTTATGGAGCTACAGAAGCCCAATTGGCGCGCTCTCAATTGCGTTGGAAAGTAAACATTCTGGGCTTTCCAGAAATGTATAATAGTCCATACTTTGCCCGAGATTTGATGGCCTAAACCGGCGTTCTAAATCAGCTCAAGAATTCTGGTGTTAAACGCCGGAACTGGCACAAGAATGGGAGTTAAACGCCCAAACTGGCACAAAAGCTGGCGTTTAACTCCAAGAAAAGTCTCTACACATGAAAGCTTCAATGCTCAGCCCAAACACACACCAAGTGGGCCCGGAAGTAGATTTTTACGTCATTTACTCATATTTGTAAACCCTAAGTTACTAGTTCTCTATAAATAAGACCTTTTGCTATTGTATTTTCATCTTAGTTCTTCTGGTTCCCTCTCTGGGGCCGAAGCCAATGATCACCATTATCACTTATGTATTGTCAATGGTGGAGTTTCTACACACCATAGATTAAGGTGTGGAGCTCTGCTGTACCTCGAGTATTAATGTAATTACTATTGTTCTTCTATTCAATTCAGCTTATTCTTGTTCTAAGATATCACTTGTTCCTCAACTTGATGAATGTGATGATCCATGACACTCATCATCATTCTCACCTATGAACGTGTGCCTGACAACCACATCCGTTCTACCTTAGATTGAGTGGATATCTCTTGGATCCCTTAATCAGAATCTTCGTGGTATAAGCTAGAATTGATGGCGGCATTCAAGAGAATCCGGAGGTCTAAACCTTGTCTGTGGTATTCTGAGTAGGATTCAAGGATTGAATGACTGTGACGAGCTTCAAACTCGCGATTGTGGGGCGTTAGTGACAGACGTAAAAGAATCACTGGATTCTATTCCGACATGATCGAGAACCGACAGATGAATAGCCGTGCTGTGACATAGCGCGTTGAACATTTTCACTTAGAGGATGGGACTGTAGCCATTGACAACGGTGATGCCCAACATACAGCTTGCCATGGAAAGGAGTAAGAAGGATTGGATGAAGACAGTAGGAAAGCAGAGAGACGGAAGGGACAAAGCATCTCCATACGCTTATCTGAAATTCTCACCAATGAATTGCATAAGTATCTCTATCTTTATTTTATGTTTTATTCATCTTTTAATCATTAATCCTCCATAACAATTTGAATCCGCCTGACTGAGATTTACAAGATGACCATAGCTTGCTTCTTACCAACAATCTCCGTGGGATCGACCCTTACTCGCGTAAGGTTTATTACTTGGACGACCCAGTGCACTTGCTGGTTAGTTGTGCGAAGTTGTGATAAAGAGTTGAGATTGCAATTGAGCGTACCATGTTGATGGCGCCATTGATGATCACAATTTCGTGCACCAGATCCTCTTCAGAGTTTTGTGCTTTAGCTGCTCTTAGCTTCCTCTTCAGAGTCCTTTCAGGTTCAGGATCAGCTTCAACAAGTATGCCTTTATCTTTGTTCCTTCTCATATGAAAGAGAAGAAAACAAAGAAAATATGGAATCCTCTATGTCACAGTATAGAAATTCCTTGAGGTGTCAGAGGAAAACAAGAATGGAAGGATGAGGTAGGTAAGGAAGAATTTGAACACACAAAGAGAGATGGAGTTCGAATTGACAATGAAGGATGAATGTTAGTGTTTAAATAGAAAAAGATAAGAAAGGGGGAAGAATTTTCGAAAATAAAAAGAATAAAATTTAAAATAAATTTTTGAAAAATTGGTTGTGGTTTTGAAAAAGATAAGAAATAGTAAAACAAACAAAAAGTCAATTAGTTAGTTAAAAAGATTTGAAAATCAATTTTGAAAAGATAAGAAGTTAGAAAATATTTTGGAATCGATTTTGAAAAAGATATGTTTGAAAAGATATGATTGAAATTTATTTTGAAAAAGATTTGAAAAGGAAATTAAAAAGATTTGATTTTTTTTTAAAAAAGATATGTTTGAAAAGATATGATTTTGAAAAAGATATGATTGAAAATATTTGATTTGAAAAAGATTTGATTTTGAAAAAATATGAAGATTTGAAAAAGATTTGATTTGAAAACAAAATTCCTCTCCTTGTGTCATCCTGGCATTAAACGCCCAGGAGCTACATGTTTTGGGCGTTTAACGCCCAATTGCTGCATGGTTTGGGCATTTAAACGCCCAGCCAGGTACCCTGGCAGGCGTTTAAACGCCAGTTTTCCTTCTTCATTGGGCGTTTTGAACGCCCAGCTTTTTCTCTGTAATTCCTCTGCTTTATGTTCTTGGATCTTCATTTTGCTAAATTCTTTATTCAAGAAGATATGTTTTCAATTTTAAAAAACAACAAAATGAGTCAAAACATATAATTCTTGGATCAAAACACAAGATATATGCAAGAACATTATGAACGTCGAGATGAATACCAAGAACAATCTTGAAGATCAAGATGAACATCAAGAATTCAGTTTTCTTAATGAAAAAAAACATGGAGGACACCAAACTTAGAACTTTCTCATGTTTGGGCCATATGAATGCAAGAATGCATATGTAGAACACCATGCAGTGCAAATCGATAAATCATGAAGATCAAACAAGGCAATTCATCAAGAACGACTTGAAGATCATCAAGAACACAATGTATGTGTTTCGAAAATTGCAAGACAATTCAAATATGCAATTGACACCAAACTTAAAATTTGGCCCTAGATTCAAACAAGAACCATGAAATATTTTTGAGTTTTTATGATTTTATGAATTTTTTTTAGATTTTTTCGAAAATTATTTTGGAAAAACGAGAAAGAAGAAAAATTTTTGAAAGATTTTTGAAAATAAAATAATGGTTAAAACAAAAAGAAAATTACCTAATCTGAGCAACAAGATGAACCGTCAGTTGTCCAAACTCGAACAATCCCCGGCAACGGCGCCAAAAACTTGGTGCACGAAATTGTGATACACAATGGCGCCAACAACTTGGTACGCACAATTGTAATCTCAACTCTTTTTCACAACTTTGCACAACTAACCAGCAAGTGCACTGGGTCGTCCAAGTAATAAACCTTACGTGAGTAAGAGTCGATCCCACGGAGATTGTCGGCTTGAAGCAAGCTATGGTCACCTTGTAAATCTCAGTCAGGCGGATTCAAATGGGTTATGGAGTTTTAATAATTAAAAAGATAAATAAAACATAAAGTAAAGATAGAGATACTTATGTAATTCATTGGTGAGAATTTCAGATAAGTGCATAGAGATATTTTGTTCCTGTTGAATCTCTGCTTTCCTACTGCCTTCATCCAATCCTTCATACTCCTTTCCATGGCAAGCTGTATGTTGGATTTCACCGGCGTCATTGGCTACCTCCCGTCCTCTCAGTGAAAATGGTCCAAAATGTGCTGTCACCGCACGGCTAATCATCTGTCGGTTCTCGATCATGTTGGAATAGAATCCAGTGATCCTTTTGCGTCTGTCACTACACCCAACACTCGCGAGTTTGAAGCTCGTCACAGTCATCCCATCCCAGATCCTACTCGGAATACCACAGACAAGGTTTAGACTTTCCGGATCTCAAGAATGGCCGCCAATAATTCTAGCTTATACCACGAAGATTCCGATCTTTCGGAATGGAGGCTAAGAGATACACGCTCGATCTAATGTAGAACGGAAGTGGTTGTCAGGCACGCGTTCATAGGTTGAGAATAGTGATGAGTGTCACAGATCATCACATTCATCATGTTGAAGTGCAGTGAATATCTTAGAATAAGAATAAGCATGAATTGAATAGAAAACAGTAGTAATTGCATTAATGCTTGAGGAACAGCAAAGCTCCACACCTTAATCTATGGTGTGTAGAAACTCCACCGTTGAAAATACATAAGAACAAGGTCAAGGCATAGCTGAGTGGCCAGCCTCCCCAAATGACATGTGAATTCAAAAATAGGGAAAAAGACCCCTTGTACAATAATAAAAAGTTCTATTTATAATGAAACTAGCTACTAGGGTTTACAGAAATAGGTAAATGATGTAGAAATCCACTTCCGGGCCCACTTGGTGTGTGCTTGGGCTGAGCATTGAAGCTTTCACGTGTAGAGGTCTTCCTTGGAGTTAAACACCAGCTTTGATGCCAGTTTGGGCGTTTAACTCCAACTTTTATGCCAGTTCTGGCGTTTTGACGCCAGAAAAGGGCAGAGAGTTGGCATTTTGACGCCATTTTACGTTATCAAAAATTGCGCAAAGTATGGACTATTATATATTTCTGGAAAGCCCTAGATGTCTACTTTCCAACGTAATTGAGAGTGCACCATTTGGAGTTCTGTAGCTCCAGAAAATCCACTTCGAGTGCAGGAAGGTCAGAATCCAACAACATCAGCAGTCCTTTGTCTGCCTCTGAATCAGATTTTTGCTCAGGTCCCTCAATTTCAGCCAGAAAATACCTAAAATCACAGAAAAATACACAAACTCATAGTAAAGTGTAGAAATGTGAATTTTTCTTAAAAACTAATAAAAATATACTAAAAACTAACTAAATCATACTAAAAACTATATAAAAACAATGCCAAAAAGCGTATAAATTATCCGCTCATCAGTGCTCTACCGAGGTGAACTGATGTTTGATCTGCATGCTGGCTACCAGGTTTCTAAAGATAGAGTCAGTGAACTGAATTCCATTATCAGTGGTGATGGAGTGAGGGACTCCATACCTTGTGATAATATTCTTGTAGAGGAACTTCCGACTTCTCTGGGCTGTGATGGTGGCTAATGGTTCTGCTTCAATCCACTTCATGAAGTAGTTTACTCCCACTATTAGATATTTCACTTGTCCAGGCGCTTGGGTAAAGGGTCCTAATAGGTCCAATCCCCATTTTGTAAAAGGTCATGGAGAAGTTATGCTAATGAACTCCTCGGTGGGAGCAACGTGGAAGTTTGCATGCATTTGGCATGGCTGACACTTCTTTACGAACTCGGTGGCATCTTTCTGCAAGATCAGCCAGTAGAACCCAGCTTGTATGACTTTCCTAGCCAAAAGACCTTGCTCCGAGATGGTTTTCGCAGATACCATTGTGGACTTCCTCTAGGACTTCCGTTGTCTTTGAGGTCGGGACGCACTTTAATAATGGTGTGGATATTCCCCTTTTATAGAGGATATTTTTCACCAAAGTGTAGTTTTATATTTCCCTCCGTATTTTTTGGCATCTTTTTCTTCTTTGGGTAGGATGTCAAATTTCATGTATTCGATTAGTGGATTCATCCATCCGAGGTCCAATCCGGATACTTCATAGACATCCTGTCTACCCTATATTTTTGTGACTGAAGGTTCACGGAGAGTTTCTTGGATCAGGCTTCTATTATTCCCTCCTAACTTGGTACTTGCTAGCTTGGATAGGGCGTCTGCTCTGCTGTTGAGAACCCGAGTTATATATTTTACCTTAATTTTCGAGAACCGCCCAAGATGTTCCAAGGTTTTGTCCAAGTACCTCTTTATATTGGAGTCTTTAGCCTGATATTCTCCATTTATTTGGGAGGTCACCACCTGAGGGTTGCTGAACACGACTACTTTGGTCGCGCCGACTTCTTCTGCCAGCTTTAATCCGATAATCAAGGCTTCATACTATGCCTGATTGTTAGAAGTCGGGAATTCAAATTTGAGAGAGACTTTTATTTGCCTCTTGGTTGACCAATATTATGCCTGCACCGCTTTCGACCTTATTGGAGGACCCATCCACGTATAGCTCCCATGCTGTGGCGGCTTCCTCTTGGTCTCCTGCACATTCTGCTACGAAGTCGGTGAAGCATTGAGCTTTGTTTGCCATCCGAGTTTCATACCTAAGGTCAAACTCGAACAGCTCTATGGCCCATTGAACCATTTTGCCCGTAATGTCTATTTTTTGAAGTATTTGCTTCATGGGCTGGTTCGTTCGGACCTTTATTATATGGGCTTGGAAATAAGGCCGTAGCCTTTGAGAGGCCACTATTAAGGCATATGCAAACTTCTCGAGTTTTTGGTACCTTAACTCGGGGCCTTGTAGGACCTTGCTGGTGAAGTACACAGGATGCTGCCCGACTTCATCTTCCCGTATTAGAGCTGATGCTACAGCTTTGTCGGCTACAGACAAGTACAAGATGAGTTCCTCCCTGATTTTAGGTCGGGTCAGAATCGAAGGTTGGCTTAAAAACCTTTTGAACTCCTAGAACGCTTCTTTGCATTCAGGAGTCAATTCGAACTGGCATCCTTTTCTTAGTAGGGAGAAGAGTGGTAGGGATCTTAATGCTGATCCCGCCAAAAACCTAGAAAGGGTTGCAAGTCGAACGTTTAATTGCTGGACCTCCCTTAAGCAAGTCGAACTTTTTATTTCTAGGACTGCTCTACACTTGTTGGGGTTGGATCCAATCCCCCTTTGTGTTAGCATAAATCTCAAAAATTTTCCAGCCTCTACCGCGAAGGTGCATTTTATGGGATTCAACCTCATCCCACGCATTCTAATGGTGTTGAAGACTTGCGAGAGGTCAGTCAAGAGGTTGGTCTCGTCGTTGGTTTTTACTAACATGTCGTCCACGTATACCTCCATTAGATTCCCAAGGTGAAGTAAAAATACCTTATTCATCAGCCTTTGATATGTGGCTCCTGCATTTTTTAGTCCAAAAGGCATAACTACATAGCAATAATTTGCTCTTGACGTGATGAAAGATGTTTTTTCTTGATCCAGCTTGTACATCAGAATTTGGTTATATCATGAGTATGCATCCATGAACGACAAGTATTGATACCGCGAGCTGGAGTCTACAAACATCCTCCACTTGCCATTTTGCTTCTTGACCAGCACCACATTTGCCAGCCAAGTTAGATATTTGACCTCTTTGATAAAGCCGGCTTCTAGGAGGCCTTGTACTTGTTCTTCCACCACTTGGGTCCGTCCACGTCTGAGCTTCCATCTTCTTTGCTGCTTAGGTCGCGATCCGGGGTACATTGACAGTTTATGCGACATGAGCTCAGGATCTATTCCTGGCATGTCAGAGGCTTTCCAGGCAAAGAGGTCGGAATTCTCTTGTAGGAGCCTTGTAAGCTTTTGCTTCAAATCTTCTTTCAGATTGGCTCCTATGTTATTATTCTTTCCTTCCTCCTTTTCGACCTGTACCCCTTCGATTTTTCCCCCGGGCTGTGGTCGTAGCTCTTCCTTAGCTCGAACTCCTCCGAGCTCAATGGTTTGAACCTCCTTGCCCTTTTCTCTCAGGTTTAGGCTCTCGTTGTAGCACTTTCTTACCAGTTTCTGGTCTCCCCTGATGGTTGCGATTCCCTCTGGCATTGGGAATTTCATGCAAAGGTGGGGGGTGGACACTACTGCTCCGAGCTGATTTAGGGTTGTTCTGCCTATTAAAGCATTATAGGTTGAACCCACATTGACTACTATGAAATCTATACTCAGAGTCTTGGATTTCATCCCCTTTTCGAAAGTTGTGTGTAGGGGTATGAATCCTAGTGGCTTTATTGGTGTATCTCCCAACCCATATAGGGTATCAGAGTAAGCTCTTAATTCATTTTCATCCAATCCCAACTTATCAAATGCTGGTTTGAACAGGATGTCGGCCGAGCTCCTCTGATCCTACAGGGTTCTGTGTAGATGGGCGTTGGCAAGGATCATAGTGATCACTACCGGATCATTATGTCCGGGAACGATGCCTTACCCATCTTCTTTAGTGAAAGAGATGGTTGGAAGGTCGGGGACTTCGCCCCCGACTTGGTAGACTTCCTTCAAGTGTCTCTTGCGAGATGACTTTGTGAGACCGCCCCCAGCGAACCCCCCGAGATCATATGTATATGTCTTTTCGGGGTCTGTGGTGGTGGGTCTCTTCGATCTTCCTCATATCGCTTCCTCTTGCCATGATGGTCCGACCTTTCCATGAGATATCTGTCAAGCCGACCTTCCCTGGCCAGCTTTTCTATCACATTTTTCAGGTCGTAACAATCATTCATTGAGTGACCGTATAGTTTATGGTACTCACAGTATTCGCTACGGCTTCCCCCCATTTTGTTCTTGATGGGCCTAGGGAGAGGTAGCCTTTCAGTGTGACAAATTTTTCTGTAGACATCGACTAAGAAAACTCGTAGAGGAGTGTAGGAGTGATATCTCCTGGGCTCCCTTTCCTTTTCCTTTGAAGAGTGAGAATTTCCAAGTCGCCAGCTCGGCTCTCTTAGCCTGGCATTTTTCTCCATGTTGATGTACTTCTCTGCTCTTTCTAGTACATCACTCAAAGAAGTCGGGTGCCTTTTTGAGATGGAATGGGAGAAGGGACCTTCTCGAAGTCCATTTACTAGGCCCATAATCACTGCCTTCGTGGGCAGGTCTTGAATTTCTAAGCACGCTTTCTTGAACCTTTCCATGTAGTCCCTCAAAGGTTCTCTGGCCTCCTGTTCTACTCCCAGGAGACTTGGTGCGTGCTTTACTTATCCTTCTGGATCAAAAATCGCATAAGGAACTTACGCAAAAGGTCGTTGAAGCTGGTGACCGACTTGGGGGGAGGCTATCGAACCACTTCATCGCTGCTTTCGTCAGAGTTGTCGGGAAGGCTTTGCAGCGAGTAGCATCAGAGGCATCGGCTAGGTACATCCGACTTTTAAAATTGCTCAGGTGATGCTTCGGGTCGGTAGTCCCGTCATATAGGTCCATATCGGGACTTTTGAAGTTCCTTGGAACTTTTGCCCTCATTATGTCCTCACTGAACGGGTATTCTCCTCCCAAGGGAGAATCTTCTCGATCGCTACGAGAGTTCCTACCTCGGAGATTAGATTCTAATCTCAAGAGCTTTTCTTCGAGCTATTTTCGTCGCTCGATCTCTCTCCTCAAGCTTCTCTCTGCCTCTCGCTGTCGTTCCAGTTCTTGCTCTAGCTGTTCCAGCTGTCCTTGGTGGCCATGGAACAATACCATTAATTCAGCTGCATGGGGTTGTCCCTCTTTTCCGGATTTGTGACCCTCAGAGAAGTTTCCCTTTGGGTCCTTTACCCCTGAGGTGTCTTCTCTGTGCTGATTAGTCACCCCTTAGTGAGTGACTATGGCTCTATCATTGTTACCAGTGTCTTGATTCTCTTGCTCAGAATCGGACGCTGTGTTTCTATCCTCGTTTAAGTTGTCCGCCATCATGGGCTAGTCTCCAGGTTCTCGGCAACGGCGCCAATGTTACGTAGTTAACCTGAACTTAATGGATTAGGCTTGTAAGGTTGGTCCAAATGTCGAGATGAGGTGGTCTTCGACTTGGTTTATGTCTGAGAGCCGCCGTCTGACTTGTGTGTATGAAGGAATGGGGGGTGGTACCTACAAAGACACTCTGATGCCTAAGTCAGCAAAGGGTTTAGCAGGTTTTGAGAGTATTGGAACTTAGAGATACCTGAGGGATATCAGTGTATTTATAGTGGTGATCCAATAACCATCGTTGGAGTAGTTCTACCTTTTAAGGTGGATAACCGTCCTTTTTATCTTAGGGTAGTTGAGATATGGTTCCTAGAAGTGGGTTGGAAAATTTTAGGGGCAGTTACTTATTTGAATAAGTGTTATCTGCCAGCTATCTTTCGAGCCCGACTTCTTTGAGGTGGATTTTGTGTTGGATCCGACTTCTTCTAACGAGATCAGTGGGTGGTGAAGGCCAATTTTTAGACTGAACCTTTTGGTGTATTTGGACTCGAGCTATAATATTGGGTCAGGGTATGAACAACTTTTAACTCTCAATGACATTTTTTTATATTATGGTATCTCAAATATCAACCCTAGAAAACAAGTTCAAAAGGTGAAGGTTGAACGTTTGAAATATGAAATTTAAAAAATGGGGGGTGGTACCTACAAAGACACTCTGATGCCTAAGTCAGCAAAGGGTTTAGCAGGTTTTGAGAGTATTGGAACTTAGAGATACCTGAGGGATATCAGTGTATTTATAGTGGTGATCCAATAACCATCGTTGGAGTAGTTCTACCTTTTAAGGTGGATAACCGTCCTTTTTATCTTAGGGTAGTTGAGATATGGTTCCTAGAAGTGGTTTGAAAAATTTTAGGGGCAGTTACTTATTTGAATAAGTGTTATCTGCCAGCTATCTTTCGAGCCCGACTTCTTTGAGGTGGATTTTGTGTTGGATCCGACTTCTTCTAACGAGATCAGTGGGTGGTGAAGGCCAATTTTTAGACTGAACCTTTTGGTGTATTTGGACTCGAGCTATAATATTGGGTCAGGGTATGAACAACTTTTAACTCTCAATGACATTTTTTTATATAATTTTATATTATGGTATCTCAAATATCAACCCTAGAAAACAAGTTCAAAAGGTGAAGGTTGAACGTTTGAAATATGAAATTTAAAAAATGGGTAATTCTATTAAGTTGAATCGGATAAATTTTAATACCATGCATATTTGATTGGAATTAATTGTTAAATCTAATTCAATTTTAAAAATTAGTTCAAAAAATAATGATTACATCACATAAACACTATAGAAAACATATTCTTGATCGATGCTGCTCTTGTAATAATTTTTCTTTACTTGTTATATCATACAAGATTATTTGATTAAATAGATTTTTGATGACTAAAATATCACGAACACTTATTGGTGTATATATAACAATCATAAACTCAATACATAACATTGTACTTTGTTATATTTATTACTACGAATCACTTGAAATTAGTTTTGGTTTTTATAATGTTAAT
>NW_026264258.1:2998105-3018562 GCF_000817695.3 Arachis duranensis
ATACAATTTTAATATTTTTATGTATGTTTTATATACTAAATATGATTTTATATATCTGTATTTCTATCACACTATCTCATAAACAAATACAATCTATTAGGAGACAATAATAATGCACCCAACCAAATGCACCATTCTTTATCTTTATTTATTTATGTTTATTTTTATTTTTAAAGTTTATAATACTACACTTCTCATAATAAAATTTCATTATTATTGGAGTGATGGAAGTGCTCCAGAATTTTAATAAAAGCACTCTCTCAATAGAAATATATAAAAATAATATAGGCAATCAAGTTTGGCGTATTCTACCTATTATCTGAATTAAATAACCATCATTTTGGTTTTTTTTATATCAATATCAATTAATTATAAACATATTGTTCTTACATAATTAAAATAATGTTCCAACTAAGGACATAAGCTATGATGAAAAATCATCGCCGGCCCACCAATTAAAAAAAGAAAAGATTTACTAAAATGATGTGATGATCACTGATCAGTGATCAAGAATACATCACCAAATCTCTATGTATGTTTATCCCTTTTTTTAAAAAAATATTTTGCCAACTTGAATAATATATATTTGTTAAGTCTTGATAATGATGTGCTAGCTACATTTTTTTCGTTTTATTTCTTTTATTTTTTACTTTGATCAACTTCGTTGAGAATATATCCAAGTGAAAACATATTTGTAAACGAATTTAAAAATATAGAAAATTTAAATATTTAAGCCGTACAAATTGTACTTCTATAAGTATAATATTTCTAAATTATTTTCAAAAATAATTTTTTATTTATATATTAATGTTAGTGTTAATATTTTCACAAAAGTTGACTTATTAAAAGTTGAACTTACATCATCTTCTTCATATAAGGTTAAGATTGTTTACCTCCTCAACTATTTCTTAGTCAGTGTTCAATTATTTAAAGATTTTAAATAAAGTGTCCATTTCTGAATTATTAATTAACAGAGTATAGTGCAAATAATGAGTCACAAACATAGAAAATATCGAAAATAAAACTTGCTTCCACACTTATCTTTGCTTAGCAATAACAAAATTTTTGTGTCACTATTCAGTGAAAAAAAATCAGATTGCTGATGACAGCCAATTAATTGCATAAAGAAATATTTAGTTCATATATTTTTGTATTGGATATTAATATGTATGTTATGTTAACTCATTTTATTTATCTTTAAATAAGGTGTATTTTTTAATTGAGGAGTGCTAGGAAATCAATAAGTTTTGTGATTGTAGTCATTAATTAAATCATTAATATTTTTAATAGTGTGATATTATATCCAATGATGTTAGATTACTTATTTTTCCTTTTGTTGGTTAAGTATTGACAAAATTTTAATAAAAGTATTCGCTCCCTAAATTTTCTCTTTTTTATTTTCAATTTTATAATTTATAAATTCAATTCTTACTATCAATACTTATAAATACTCAAAGAAGATATGACTTAGTCACTTAATCCTAAATGACCTGTATCAAACCTACTTACATAAAGGTTTTTTTAAAAATAAAATAAAAAAAATTATTTAATAATCTATTATTAACTAATAAATTATTACAAATATGAGATGAGATTCAAATTTTAAATATTTATTTAAACGAATGAATAAACTAATTATTCGAACATATTGATGAATGAATAAAGAGCATATATTTGATGACAATAATATGTGTTGGGCGGTTTAGACTTACATGGAAGCAGCAGAACACAACAAATGCAAACAGAAAGTATTCACAGTTTTGATGATTTGGATTTGGAGTCCAAAGTCCAAATTAGTGATTTGATGATTCCTCCAACCCCACCTATATTGGGGCTTTATCAAACGTGCTTTTAAGATAAGAAAGTGACTAAAATGAATCATTCTTTTGAAATTTTTGACACAACTTGCCTAGGATTGATGGATACACATTATTATTATTATTATTATTATTATTATTATTATTATTATCAAAGATTCAATTTGTTATGTTTTAATTATACAATATTAGTTTCTATATTCATCTTATTGAAATTAGACAAAATTTTACGTTGAATATAAAAAATCTAACAGAACAGGCTGAGTTCATTTATGTAACTATATAACAAAAGATTTAATACGTAAATATCAAAACTAAATCTATTATCAAATAGCTTATAATCAAGAACACCAATTGTTAGTAATTACACAATAACGGATGTGTGAGGTTTAGCATTGATTTATAAAAAATTAAGAGTCTTATGAAACTTTCTTGGAAAATAAAGTAAGATTCCATATTAGCTGTATTATTATTGGGTAAGCACAATCATCCTTATTTAAGTTTTAGAATCAATAAAGATATTTTCCGCAAATTAACCAACTTGGGTTAGTCGAGTAGTCAGTTCATTCGTCCGCTTAAACAAGTGTCAGGAGTTCGAATCGCGCCTTGTGCATGCAGCAACCCATTAACCAGCGGCATACCCTTAAATAGAGCTCATATCCGCGACAGATTAGTCCCTGACCTATCGGGTACCCAAAAAAAAAAAAGAATATTGTCCACAAATTAAAAGTTGTATGTTTCAAGAAACTCTTTTAATCTGTAGTATTTGGCATAACTCTAGAAAATGGATAAGTAAGCAGATTTGATTACAAATGTATAAGAATAACGCTGGAAAGTTTATCCTTAAAATGAATTGGTAACACAATCATGGGAAAATGGAAACTGGAAATCAGGACCCCTTATCCCAGTCACTAGTTATGCATCTAAGTTTAGAGCTGAGAATAAATGTAGATTGAAGGAGCAAACAAATTAAGAACAAAAAGGGAAAGACATTTTTCATTATATACATAAGCTTCATTTCAAGATTTTAATCCTACATATTATTTATCAGACAACACAAAGTGATTGGAGAAAAGAAGAAATGAAATCATAAGATCAAACTACAAGCAATTCTACTTGGCCTACCACTTGGCTGATACCAAGCATATTTACATCAGTTCTTCATCCTACCCTCACTCCCAAACACTAAAAACACTCATCCTCTTCATCCATATATATCATCAAACCATAACACTATCCTAGCAAACCCTTCATTCCCGGAAAACCTATAAAAGCCTTATTCTTCATTCTATAGTCACTCTCTATCAGAACAAAGTATATAAGCTCAACTTCAAAACTGGCACGACGTACCAAGCCTCTGCCTCTGTCTTTGACCTAAGGTTATGGATTTCCTCCTCGCAAATGCCGGATACAGCAGATCTACAAACTTCTCCAGAAACATAGTCCATTCATCCTCAGTCATATCAACCAACTTCACAAAGCTTATGCTTGCAGGAAGCTGCTCATTGGCACTCCTATGACCAGATGATGTATTTGCAAAATAGGCATCAGTATCGGATTTCCCTCCAAAGTATGTCTGATGTTTCTGGCTTGCCTCGCTTAGCATGGTGTTCTTCAGTGACACAGAAAGTTTTGAAACGGGTGGGATATTTCCATCATGGGTAGGATTGGCAGGACCTTCGGGATATTCGCCATCACTGCCCTCTTCTCCCTCTTCAATGCTCTCATCCAGTTTTGAGAGGGGGCTGCGAGCATACCCATTCCCAAAAATGGGTTTAGGTGATCTTGTTAAAGGATCATCCATGGCCATCTTTGGATTGAAATCAGACCCAGCTTCATCACAGTCTATATCAAACTGGAAGTAGTCTTCTCCCAAGTCAGTCCTCGGGGAGGGAGACAGTTCTTCCCTCTCCACCAGCATCTTCCTTGCCTCCAAACAAACAACCTCCAACTCACTGGGTTCCTCCTCACCACTGCGAAATTCCCTAGTCATCATCTCACCAATTTCAGCAAGACACAGACCAAAAGCAGCTGCTTCCTTGAGGAAAATGGTGCAGAGTACTAAGACCCGAAGACACGCCTCTCGGATCATGGGAAGTTCAGCACGTAACATGTCACAATCTTGAGCAGGATCCAGCTTCGCAATGTAAGATAGTTCGTCCTCAGAGAAAGGAATTGAAGCCTGAGGCCAATGAATCCATTCAAAATAAGGATCCTCCAAAGCTTCTGGTAGGCAAAGACCATGATCAATGGGAATTAAATCTACTTGATCAAAACTCCCAAGCTTTCTAACTAACAAATTGCCAGCATGCCTATCTGTGTTAAGAATCCTAATGTCTAATATCCCTATACGGTGCACAGCAGCGACTGGGAAGCTTGATGTCCCGTGGTCGCTTGCATCATAGTCATGAGGTATGAACTGCTGGAAAGAGGCAATCTTGCTAACCAGCTTTTTCCTTTGTGTGTTGTTCCCATTGACCCCATCATTGACGTTAAAAATTGAGTGAGTTATCTTCACCAAGGCAGTGGGAGGCACATTTGCAAAATGTTCATAGTCAAGAAGATAAGCAGCAACCTCCCTGAACCCTGTTTCCCCCACCCGAACCGAGCGCTTCAGACCTGGTTGTCCAAGAGCTTTACCAACAAAACCTTTCGGATTGTTTGGGGCAAAAGGCTCCTCATCAGTTGGTTTCACAATTGCTGCATTCTCACCACGGCTATTCAGGAAATAGTAAGCACCCCCAAGCCCACTATGAACAGGAATTGGATCTGCCCCCATCTTAATTGCCTTCACAATGTCTTTAACCATATCTTTCATCCTATTAAGGTGATTTGACTGCCCCAATATCTCAATAATCCCACTCTTGTCCCTTTGCTGCATATCACGTCCGGTAGGTGACAAGCACGGTGTGGATGAGCTCCTATGAATAAGATTCCTTGTGAGAAGAAGGGGTGAATCCTTCCGTACAGCACTAAGGTCGTTCTTCAAGACCAAATCCCCAAATGTTAGTGAGCTCTGTTCAGTAGGCACATTAAGGGCAACCTGCAGCCTCCTCTTCACAGTATGTGCATTGTCACCTCGATCCAATTCCATGCTCAAGACACACCCGGTATCGGTTTGCACAAAAACCCTTCTCCTCCCAGCAGGTTGCTTCTCTCCTTCAATGCTCTTGTTCCCCCCACGGTACTCCGTGCTTAAAGGGCTCCTCATCACTGCCACAGCCATCTGGGTTTGAATTGGGCTGTCCAATTTACTAGACATGAACCGTGGTTGACGGCTGAGATCAGACAGTTTTCACAGACGGCGACAGAGCTGGCGGCGATGGAAGAAAGCTTCTTCCCTCGCAGTAGTTGCCAAGAACTCCAAAGCCAACGGCGATTTTGAGGGACGGATCTCTTGTTCCCCAACAATCATTAATTGGAAGGGAATTTGATCCAAATATCAGCACAGATCCAGAGTTGAACAAAATGGAGATAGATTCTAGCTGGTTTTCTACATTGAAGCCATCATCATTATCCCCACATGGAAGAACAATAAATCTGCAGATAATAATACCAATATTTTCCATCATAATTCATAACAACATAATAAATATTACAAACAGAAAAATCAAACTTGGTTCATACATGAATGAGCTTATATTAATATCAAAGGCTTCTTGATTGCTTATTTCTATTGCCACACACGGTTCTCCTATATGGGAACTATTCACAAAATCCTAATTCCCAACATAGAAACACAGATCCAGACTCGGCAAATTCATGCTTCCTAAAATTCATTTTCATCATCACAAGTTAAAAAATTAAGCATTTCATGCACAAATTTTTTGCTTTTTTTTTTCTCTTTTGTCAAGCTCCCGAGCATTAAAATTTAATAAATTATTTTTAAAAATGAATAAATTAAAACAAACCTGAAAAAACCGATAAGCATTTGAATGATATATTAAAGAAAAAAAGGAAAAGATGCAAGATTTATCAAACACTCAAAAGAACAAACACAAAATTGACGCTAAATAAAAGAAGGCTTCCAAAATCGAAACCATAAAATTGAGCTGAGAAAAAAAAAGGATCGAAGAAATCGAAAGGGAAAAAAAAGAACTGCGAAGAAATTATTATTATTTACCACATGATGATGATTATTGTTGTTGCCATTTGGGGATCGAATCGGAAGAAGAAGAAGAAGAAGAAGAAGAAGGAGAAGGAGAAGAAGAAGAAGAAGTGCGAGTTGTGTGTGTATTAGGGGGAAAGGACTCGTTCCGAGTTAACTCGGAGGAGAAGGAAGGGTTTGATTAAAATTCACAACATGAATTCAGAAAAAGAAGAAAACCCTTTCTCTCTCTTTTTATATTTACGTGTGAGTAATGGTTTTATTCTTCTTTTTCTATTCATTGATTTTTGGTTCCTCGTTGCTCAGAACGTTCTTTAACTCAAACGGGTTCATGAATCATTGACTCGTGGTCGAAAACTAACCACGGTTAAAACTAACCCTCATTCTCTCTCTCTTACTCATTCTTTTTTCTGTGATGAAAGACACGCACTGTTTATGTTTTCTTCTGACATATTGGATTCGGACACGTGTGCTGTAAATATTTAATGGGGGTCTTAATTATTGAATATGAATTCTTGTCTTAAATTAAGTAAGCTTAACAGGTTAAGAAGTAAAAAGCCAAAAACATATTTTAATTGTGGATTGTGAAATTTTATATTAGTAAAAGAATTACTAATTTATAAACAATCTTCACATTTATTGATATGTAATTAAATCTTCTCTTACATCCCCTAATTTAAAAACAGTCTTCATATTTAATGATACGTAATTAAATATTTATAGTGATAATTTAAAATATAAATAGTAGATTTTTATAGAAAAAATATTTTTTTGTATATTTATACTATTAACAAATGGCAAGCTAATTGACATAGTTTTAAAATTTTACTTTGTTAAGAAAAGGCACTACTTTTATATTTTTTTATTTTCAAATTCCAATCTTAAATAAGAATCTGTTACATTCCTCAACTCTTTCTTTCCTTGACCTAGATTTATTAAGTTAAGAAAAAAGAAAAAAAAATAAGTACACTCTTTTTTACTTGCATGGTTTCTCTCTCTACGATCAAACGTGAGAAGAATAGTCTAGAATATGAGATCAGATACCGTTGATCCTGAAGGAAGGAGAGATCAGAACCGTCTAACATGATGACGTGGCGAAAACGGATTGGACAGTGACGTGTCATTGTGTCACGGTCAAAGGGAGCAATGTCAGCGAATGAATGGGGCGCTTTATCGCAATTATTGGGGCCCATTCCCGTAGAGTGATCATCGTTGAGTAATCCTGTGAGCGCGCACAGCTTAATGGCCAATGGATTCGCGCCATGTGAAATTCCTATAGTACCCTGACAACCTTGGAATTTCCTCCAAATCACTGAATTTGGGGTAATTTATTTAGAATTTTTGCTAACTTATGTCTTAAAAAGGCATAAGTATATTATAAAAGAAAATTTTATAAAAAATTTATAAAATTATTATTTTTATGTATTGAATGTATTAAATACATTAAAAATATTTAAAAATTTTATTATTATATTTTTAAAATGTGCTTTTAGAACATAAATTAGTTAAATCTATTTATTTATTTATAGTGGTTTTTCAACTATTATTTTGGCAATTTAGATCTCAAAATGTAACAAAACAAATCAGTAAGTTTATAAATTAGTAGTTAACAGACCGATTTAATTTAATCACTAATGAAAGAGTATTTTGTTAATACATATGGAATCAATTAATAGTAAAAGAATTAGTTGTTGAAATATTACAAGTTTAAAAAATATTATTAAGAACCAATCAAGTTGTTATAATAGAAATATCGCTATCATTCATTTATTTTAGTTATTTAATTTTTAGATAGACTACTTAGATAATACTCAAAAATTTATACTATTAACAAAAAAATAATCTCAAAAAATACAAACAGTTCCTGCAAAATTTAAAAAATGACAATATCAGCACATAATCATTGTTTACCGCATGTTCCTTGATTTATAGGAGTGGTACAATTTCTGTCATAACTGTACAACAGGTAGAACAGAAGTGTAATAATAACAGGACAATCTAATTTAATATCGGAATTTAGTTAGTATATCTGTCACATTTATTTTTTGATCTGCACCGTTATATAAATACAAAAATGTCACTCATACACAAAGATTAAAATGAATAAAGATAATTTTCAACAATTAAACTATTGATAATCCAAAAAACCCAGATGAGTTGGTCAAGTATCTGATCTTTGAGAAAGCCTAATGCATTGGTAGTATTAAATTGACCTCTGTTTTTCTTATCGGTCTTTTAGTTAACCCTTTTTTGGGCTGTAAATTAAACTCTCTTTTAGAGTCAAAGTAGTAACCCAGTCTTCATGAAAGAGAATCCATGACCCAAGAAAGCAGAACATGGTAGGCCCATTTGTGACCATGAGGGCTCAAAAAAAAATTCTAATTAAATGTCAAATGCTTCCAATTTGGGGCACAAAGTATGGTTGATACTTCATTTGGTATCACCAAACCCCCTCTACATTAGAAAGATGAAAATCTATATACTCAGCACAAATGAATTTTCTTAATGTTGATATTGAATTCTAATGAACTAGAATTAGAGGTCAAGTTTTCAAAAAGCACTTATAAAACTAAACCTCTTGAGTGCAAGAGAGTGTTTTGGCTTTCTCAACAGCTTCAACATAATAATACAGTCTCCAAAGTGTAGCATTATCCTGCAGAATATGTAACATAACATAATAAGCAACTTATAATGTAAATCATGATCATAATCCATAACCCAAATTACACTAAGTCACTAAGCAATATAACAATGGAACCAAGAAATATATCATCATATCATAATCCCAATTGTAGTACCTCTTTTTCCAGATCAACAAAGATTTTATCACAATTTGGTTGTTCTGTAGGCCTACTTCGACAAATTATCTCAGCGATTCGGTCAAGATTTTTTGCTGGTAGTTTCTGAATCATTCTCTGAAGCTGTTGCCTCTCACCAAGGGTCATGGGCCTGTAAGTTTTAGAATTATGCAGATTTTTTTTTTCATATTGGAGGGGGAAGGGGGGACTATAGTTCATAACCACCACAAAGGACAAATAAGTTTGATATTATAGCAGTTACAAAATAGGCTAGAAGCTCTGTTTAGGTGAAGAATCAAAGGTGGAAAGAGGATTCCTCACTACTGTTCTCATTCAAGGCCATGCATGAGACTTTAATCTCAAGTTCCAGAGTAAAGTATGTTCACCATTTATCAAAATCCAATGCCAATTTACATTTGGGATTGATAAGGTGGTGAAAGGTGGACACTTAGATTTCAAGCCAACAATGCATTCGTGAAAGAAACAGCAGAAAAGTTCACCACTGATATATTTATCTCACTTGTTATATTAAGATTGATTGCAATATTATGCCAATGTCAACTTATCAGGACACATAATAAAGCATGCAAGAATCAGCATTCTTCACATATTGACAGAGTATCACAGCATACCTGCACTTTGACGTTACAGCATCAAGTAGTACCTCCAGTTGTTTTTCCATGTATTCCAACTAAAAGTCAACAATAAACACCAATTAGATACATGCATTACATGCATGCACTATATATAATACAAACATCAAATGACAAATGCAATGATTTTGACACAGAAATCTAAAAGCTAAAAGAAGACGATCAATATTAGACACAGAATTTTCAAGAATTACTGTTCCATTCAGTTCATTTGCACAGTTCTTCACCATCTCCTGAACCTCCACACTGTCATTCTCTAATAGAAACTGGAGATCATCATTCACCTAAGTGTTAAAAGGGATGAAGTAAAAAATTAGTTTCTAGCAATACTTGAGCACATTAGTACACTAAATTACAGACACATGTTAATTAGAATCTTAATGAAAATGATACCTCTTACCTCTGTACTGCATGTGGGATTGACATCACTAAATTGTTCATGGAGGCTAGCTGAAGAGGGCGGTGATAAGATCTTTGACTTTTTACAAGGAATATGCTGAGCATTGTTTGATGCAACAGCTGTATGATCCAGCGTCTGTTTTTTACTTCTTTGTTTAGATTGCAATTGATGTATAGCAAAAACAGGGTCTACCACCTGCGTTTTCGGTTGACAATCAGTAACATACCCAAACTCCTTAAACAATCAAGACAGCAACTCAGCAGGTATGCAATGTATCGATTGAAGCAGCTTCAAAACATGCATCAATATTGTTTTTGTATCAATATTCAATGTTGTTGGTCAATATCTAAATTTCTATATGAAAAATTGTAGAGCTTATGCGATGAACATTCTTGGTAATATCATATCATCAATGGGCCTTATTTAGTTATTTTAATTACAACCAGAACAGATTCAAGCTGCATGATATACCTCATCAACTTCGGACGAAAGAGTAGTGACACTCTGTCTGAGCAGTGATCGTAATCTGTCCTTTTTCAGGTCTGAAAGCCCAGCTCCAATGCCATCACTGAACAATTCCCCGGAACAATTGCCATTGGTACCAACTGCATTGTTCTCTCCTTCTCCACACTTATTTTGAGGCACCTCGGACGCATCGGTAGCAACAGACAAAGCATCCTCATCTTGTGACAACAGATTAACAACTTCAGAAGAATAATAACCAAAGTAATCAGGTCCTACTCTTTCATGGCCACCCAAACTTTTCGACGCTTCCGACATGGCTAAAATAATGAATCACAGAAACTGATAACTGCAATTAGCCACCACAAGACACAAGACTAGTTAAATTAACAGAAATGATGAGTAACTAATGAACCTTGAGGAAACCTCTCCACAAAATAATTTAAAAGCTAAAATTAGACAGAGAAAAGAGTGGTTTACGTAATCAATTTGTTACAAAAAATTGATCATACTCTGGCACAAGTTTCTTCAAGTGTGAGCATTCTCATCAAACACAATATTCTTGAAAGATCCATAAACTCGTCGCAGCTCATTGAGAAAAAGCTTTTGTTCTTATTGTTAAGCATGTCCAATCACGCAAACTTCGATCTGCATCAAGCACAATCAATCTAGCTTATGTTAGTATAATCAAACAACTCAAGAAACGCTATCAAAATGAAACCCTAAATTTTCAAATTGACAAATGGTTACATGTGTACGGACTGATTTGAGAAACATTTTTCCGCCGCCGTTCCTGTTGGCTGTTGTCACTTTCGCCGCCGTCGCCACCACCGCCAAGTCCTGATGTTGCTTTTGGTGCGAAGAGAAAGAAGAAAGAAGAAACAAGAAAGAGAGTTTTCTCTTTTCTTTTTTTTCCCTAAAGGCGGTTTCAAAATTTAATTTTATCGTTTTTTTATGAGAGAATATTTGATTGGGCTGGGCCGTTGACCTAATCTCTATTTTTAAAATTTTTGAACTAAAGAGATTACAAGTGTATGACAAAAAAAAAGGATTACAGGTGGCTTCTAATTTTTGGTACGAAATAAAATATTAAGAATAAGACACAAAAAAAATAGAGATATAAAAATTAGTATTTTATATTTATTTGATAATAAATTAGAATAAATTATGAAAGTTTAATTTACTTTTTTTTCATAGAAAAAATTTGAAGAGAAAAATATAATAATAAAAAACATAATTATAAAAAATTAATGAGAATAACAATAAAAAAAATAATTGTGTCTCTTGTTAATGTCTCTATGTCTTTTTTAATAAGAAGTAGCTTCCTATTAGAAAGAACCTTCTTATTAAAAAAATATAAAATATACTATTTTAATGTCTTTGAACATAATAATATAATTTTGTATCTCTATCTGAATATGTAAACAAATGCTGGCATAAGGCCTTTTTATAACTCCCCACATGGTTTTGCAAAAAGTTATTTTTTCAGTGTATAGTGGTCAAGACGCTTTTTAATTTTCATATGGAGGGGGATAGAGTAGGATGTGAATATGGAGTGCATGCGTGCTTTACCAGGGTGTGGTGTCAGGGGAGAAGAAATCAGATGGTGCGAGTTGAAGCTGTCCAATCGGACGGTCCGATTTAAGGGTGACCTCACGGACGGTCCGAGTTGTGCCATTTTCACCACGTGTCACACATGACAAGCTCCCCATAACGGTGCCCCTTAAACCCAACATACTCCCTTCCTGCACCCATTCCCTCCTTCCGAAATCAGTTTCTCCTTCAATCCATCAGCAGCCATTCTCTCTTCTTCTTCTTCTTCATCGTTTAGCAACTTCTTTTTCTAGGTGCATGAAAAAAATTACAATGCCAAAGAAATACAAATATAAAGATGTTGATTGTCCTGAACTTCATATTGTAAATTATTTCTGCCATTCTGATTATGTAAGTTTATTTTTTAAATTTTTTATATTTCAGAATTATAATTATTATTGTTAGAAATTTAATTTTTATTATTGTTGTTAGAAATTGAATTTAGGCATATATATGTGACAGAAATATTATTATTATTATTAAAAATTTAAGAATATATGTTTAAATAATAGTTAGAAATATATATGTTTAGATGTAGTTAGTTAGAGAATATTTTAAAAAAATTTTGTAATAATTTTAAAAATTATAATTGAAGGTTGTGGTAGGCTTAGAAAAGGAGGGTTGAATCTATGCCTTTCTTTTTAAGTTGCTGTTATGACCTTTTAAATCAAACTTTCAATTCTGATTCTGTTTGTACTCAGTAGCGGAAATTTATGAGACAATTTATTTTTGTCTCATGAATATCAGAAAATAGAACATAGCAGAGAAGAGAAAAGCTAACACCAGCATATATCCTGGTTCGGTTGCCTTGTGCTATGCAACCTACGTCCAGTCTCCTCCACAACAATGGAAGAATTTCCACTATAGTTAAAGGTATTACATACACTAATTTCACACTCAAGTTCTAACCTAACTTGACATTGGCTATGCTAACACCTAACTAGTCACTCTTAGTGCTAACCCAACTAAGAAAGGGATACCTAACAGGTACAAGATACAAGACACTTAACCAACCTAAAGAAATCAGAAAGTAACTCTAGGCTTTTCTCTCAAGTGTATCACTCAGCCTTTTTCCACTCATGGCTTTTACTTGAGCTTTCTCACAATGTCTTTTCTCACAAAAAATTACAGAAAGATAAACATAGAAAAGTACATTACAATCTGTAAAACATGAGGGAGATTGACTTCATCAACATCCTTTGTGCTATGCGAAAACCAGATCATCAAACCTCTGATTCAGTTCTTCATACTGGCGGAATGCACCTTTGATTAGGATACACTGTCCAGTTAGTTGAACCTTTTCAAAGAATACTTCTCAGAAACAAAACCTCAATACTCTGGTTATCTCTCCTTAGTTTCTGAATAAGCAGCAAACCTCTTTTATCTCCTTGCATGTTGCTGGGTTCTTCTTCCAAGGTCAATACCTTGAGTCTTGAGCTTCACCAACCCACAGTCTCACTTTTTTCCATTAATCCTCATAATGGAAACTTTGCTTCTGACCTTCCTTGGTTGACCGAAAGCCACTTTAACAGCAAAAAAGATTTCTTCAATGGTAAACCTAGATCTTGACCATTGAAACACAACTTGGTCCCCAAGACGTATTCTCAACCGTTGATGCACAGTAGTGAGGAACAGAAATTCTCTTTTCCATATAACCCGAAATGGAGTGGCAGAGAGTTGAAGATGAAGAGAAGAAAGTGTGTTGCATGTAAAAGGAAATGGGTTATCTTTAACCTAAACTTGATTTGGTTTGAAATGGGTGATTAGACTTCTGAGTTTCAAGCTTGGACTTTCTCTTTCTTACTTCTTTGATGATCACCTTAAGGAAGAAGCTTTCTCTTTCTCTTTCTTACTTTTCTAAGTTTGTGATTTGACATGATTAGAGAAGAGAAGAACGTTGAGTTGGTGAATGCCAGTGAGAGGGATTTGAAATCAATTCGGGCTTGGATCGGGTTCTACTCAAATTCAGCCCATTAGTTATCTTGCTTTGATTTCTTTGGGCTTTCCTTGTTTTATAGCCCGCCAACCTTGTTTCTTGATTTCAATCAGTTTGGGCTGCTTGCTTTTATATTAGGTTGTTGCAATATTGAGTTTTGGCCTGCAACACTAAATAATTAGTAATATGCACTTATAATTAATCAACACTAATTATTTATTTTGCTCAAAAATAATATTTGTCATCACTAATTAAATTTATTAATTTCTTAACTCAATAATAATTAATTAATTAAAATTTATAATTAATTTTAACATTATAATAATTTTTTGTAACAATAAATAAACTAAATTGGTGTATACTTTTTGTAATAATATTGGAAATTTTGATTAATAATTAGATTTTGTAAAATATAATATATTTATTTTTCGGTAATAATTATTTGTTTATTGTTAGTTTTTTAACTGACATAAATATATTATTGTAGTTGAGGTTTTAATAATTAAGTAGGACATTATTAGTTAAATAAGAATTGGATTTATCTATTAGTTATTATTGTTAATAGTAAGTTAGAAATTGTATTAGTGATATAGGAATTATTTTTCAGTAAATTATATATGACTAAATAAATAAAGAGAAAAGGATAAATAGGTCCTGACCTTTTGTTTCACGGACATTTTCGTCTCTGACCATTTGAAATTATTTTTAAATCCCTGACTTTCACAAAACTTGGACGGATGAGTCCCTCCGTTCAAATGCCTCCGTCAGACCCGACGAAAAAGTCTGATGTGGCTCCCGTTCTGATGACCTGACGTGACGGATTGACACATAAACTGATGACTGGAAGGATACTTTCGAAAATCGGATAAATAAGTCACTAAACCTAAAAACTGCATTGTTTTGCATTTGGCCCTCCCTAAACTTTCGCGTCACGGCTTTCATTCCTGCCCCCAAACACTCCTCCTCCTCCTTTAAGCCTTTTCCATCCCTATCATTCTGCCCAAACCACATAGACACTCACACATGAATTCAATTCACAATACTTTCACTACAATTAATTCAAACTACATAAACAAATTGCAACTAGAAAGTATAACATGAACTATATGCAAATCCATTTTCATTATTTCAACTGAAACAGAGATAAAAAATACTAGCATTGAACATGTTTTTTTCATTTAATTCTCTCTTATTAATTCGAAACACAGTAAATTAGTTGTAATAATTGGATAAACAGAGGCAATAATGAAAATTACCACGACATTAGGTGCAACATTGCTGATGGAAATACCCTTAGGGGATTCCTCCTCTGATTCACGCCTCTTTCTACTACCACCACTACTGCCACCGCTGGCCGCCTTCTATTCTGAAGCAACCAGTCCAGGTTCCCGGTTGGGACTGGCAATGAAATTTCCAAACTGTCCCAAGCCAAACTGCAGCCTCCTGAGTCCCAAGACACCGCCTCCAGCAGCGTTGACGGCCTGCGGGAACAGCCAGATCTCCGCCAAGCTAAATGGCACCGTATTGCCTCCCCCATTCCCAAACGAGCCCTTGTTCATCATCGCACCCGGATCCATTCCAAAACCAATCGGGTCACTCGAATCCAAACCAGAAATCAGCTCAACACCACCATTCTATCTGCATCAATTTAAGATAGGGATCCTCACCACTAACCTCCACAAAGAAAAGTAATTAGTTTAAGGATTAGGGCCAAACGCAAAACAAAGTAGGCTTTAGTTTCAGGGACTTATTTGTCCAATTTTTGAAAGTACCCTTCCAGTCATTAATCCATGTGTCAATCTGTCACGCCAGGTCATTAGAACGGGAGCCATGTCAAACTTTTTCGTTGAGTCTGACGGAGGCATTTGGACGGAGGGACTCATTCGTCTAAGTTTTGTGAAAGTCAGGGATTTAAAAGTATTTTCAAATGGTTAGGGACAAAAATGTCTGCGGGACAAAAGGTCAGGGATCTATTTGTCCTTTTCTCATAAATAAATAATTATGTAAGAAACAATTCAATGTTTACTTTAGGAAACAGTATGGCTAAAATAATTAATATGCATAATAATATCGTAATTTTTAAAAATTAAAAAGCATTCGCAATAATTTGTAGGATTATTAATTAAATTTAGAAGTTAAATTATTATTACTCGGGAGTTTAGTAAATTGGATTTAGTAAAATTATTTATTTTAATTGGTTTTTATTTATGATAGCTGTGTAAATTTAATTAATATGTCTTGTGTAGTGAACTGTGTACTAAATTGGATGTAATAAAATTATTTGTTTTAGTTGTCTTTATTGATACATGGTAGTTACTAAATTAGCTAATTAATAGAAAATTTTGCATTAGTTTAATAAATTAGTTACTCTAATTAGAAAAATATTAATTTTAGTAGTAAATTAGTAATTATTAATGATTTGACTAATAGTTTGTTATGTGTTTGTAGAGTTCACAGATTTTGATATGTAATCACTCATTACCTCCGGATCGATACCATGAAAATGCAGAAAAACATTTATAATTTACTAGTTTTTATCATGTTTCTCATATTGGAATAGTTCAATATCAGTAAGCACTGGTAAATACTCTAGTTGAAAGGTGGCATCCAGACACACACACCTTTCACCTTCCGGTTGGTGAGTGTGCTGTGACACTGGAAGATGTGACTGTAATTCTTGATCTTCCGACGAACGGTCTTCCAGTCACAGGAATGATTAAGAGCAATTTTGAAACCTTAGAAGTTGAGTGTTTGTACTAATTTGGGATTGCAACGAGAAAGTCAAACTACAGAGGAAGCTGCATAAAATTGACGTGGCTTCGAGATTTAAAAGAACGTTTACAGTTGATTGACGAAAACAGTATTCTGAGGTACGTGAAGTGCCACATTATGTTGTTATTTGGTACGATCTTATTTGGAGACAAGTCTGGAGCATCTGTGCACTGAAAGTTTCTGTCTTTTTTTCGTGATTCTTTGGCAGTATCAGACAGTATGGCTGGGGATCGGCATGCCTAGAACACCTATACAGGGCGCCATGCATGACATCTTGTTTTGACTGTAAGAAAATCGATGGCCCGCTAACACTTCTGCTAACTTGGGCTTAGATCCGTCTACCGTATTTTGCGCTGATTCCTAGGGAACTCCGCAGTTTTTTCGCTTACAAACAAGTAACATTATCTACTTACATCGTATCTTCATATTTATGTTTTAGTTGTGTTAATGAAATAAATCATATTTGGTGGCGTAACTAGAACCATGGAGACCGACGTTATAGATTTCTTACTCTTGCTCACTTTACGAAGTCATTGGATGAGATTCAAGAAGGCTAGATGTGTTTTCATTAAAGAAGTATTTGTTTTGGGTTTAGTCTTACTGTTATTGCTTTTGCAATTGTGTTCGAATCCAGCTTCAAATGATTTTGAGAAATGGTGGCTCTGGTACAAGTGTGACTACCATTATATCTCATTATAACACAACAGTACTTTCTGTTGATCATGCTAACCCTGATAATCCAATCACACTCTGACCCATACTGTGTAAATTTGGCATACAATGTCAACGACTCCGACTCATACACCTGGTAGTCTACACATCTTCGGATGGTATAATCTTTCATCGCCATAGTAACAACTTTTCTGGAACTAAATTCCATTTCCACGGCAAATTCACCATCTGCGACAATAGAAATTTCTGCCACGACGACAGCCATACGATAAATATTTAATACACAAGTATTTAATAACCGAAATTAAAAGTAAATCAACACTCACTGCATTAATACTAATATAAATAAACTTTACATCAGGTTATTAACTCAATCTTAAGAAAAAAAATAAAGACACAAATAAATATTGATTAATAAATACTAATTAATATTTAACTAAATCAATAACTCACTAAAAATATTATTATCTTAAATTTAACTAAATAAACGCATAAACAAATGCTAATTGAGTATATTTTCACATATCACTTAACTATTTGGTCCATTATTCAATATAAATTATTACAAAATTCTAATCTTTCGTATAAATACAGGCAATTACGTACACTACAATATTTTGGGTCTATGGCCACGGTTTTTTTGGTCACGGTAAAAAACTGTGACCATAGACCATCTATGGTCACGGTTTTTTAGGGTGACAAAAAAAAAAGCTATGGTCACGGTTTTTTTGGAAAGGGTGACCATAGAGTACCTATGGTCACGATTTTTTAAAAAATGGTGCCCTAAAAGGGTCTATGGTCACGGTTTTGAGGGGTGACCTAAAGGGGTCTATGGTCACGGTTTTTTACAGTGACCAAAAGGAGATTATGGTCACGGTTTTTCAAAAAAGGGTAACCTAAAAGGGTCTATGGTCACGGTTTTCGGGGGTGGCCTAAAGGGGTCTATGGTCACGGTTTTGGGGGGTGGCCTAAAAGGGTCTATGGTCACGGTTTTTGAGGTGACCTAAAGGGGTCTATGGTCACGGTTTTTTACAGTGACCAAAAAGGGGTTATGGTCACGGTTTTTAAAAAGGGGTGACCTAAAAGGGTCTATGGTCACGGTTTTGGGGGGTGACCTAAAGGGGTCTATGGTCACGGTTTTGAGGGTGGCCTAAAAGGGTCTATGGTCACGATTTTGGTGGGTGGCCTAAAAGTGTCTATGGTCACGGTTTTTGGGGGTGGCCTAAAAGAGTCTATGGTCACGGTTTTTCAAAAAGGGTGACCTAAAAGGGTCTATGGTCACGGTTTTGGGGGGTGACCTAAAGCGGTCTATGGTCACGATTTTAAGGGTGGCCTAAAAAGGTCTATGGTCACAGTTTTGGAGGGTGACCTAAAGGTGTCACTTTAAATATTAAAATTTTATATCTAATTTTATAAATATAAAATTAGGTTGAATACTATTAATAATTTTAAATTAAAAAATAATTTAAAACTTTTTAAAATGATTGTAGAATATTAAAATAAAAGATTCATCATATCGTAATTAATTTAAATTACTTGAGTGGTTAATTTTATTTGTTTATTTAAATGCGTATGATAAATTAATTCTTGGTATGTTAGATAAAATAAATTTGTAAAAAATAAAAATATAAGGCTCATTATATATAATATATCAATTTTATTATCTTAATTTAAAAAAATTAAAATAAACTCATTTTCTTAAGCTATGCTATAGTGGAAAACTGAAGGAAATAGAACCGCGTGAACTTAAGGAAATTGAAACAACCCCCCTTCTTTCTTTCCCCAATTCATAACCCTAGCCCCCATTGTCGCCGCCGTCCGAAGCTTGTTGGCGCCGCCGCCGTTCCAAGCTCTAAGGACATCGTCTTTATCTTCCTTGGCTTCTCCGTTCGTCGAAGGTTAGTGGCGTGGCGTCCGCTCTTGGGGTACTGCGCTCGTTAAGATCTCTCCTTACACCTTTTCCGTCGTCGCCATCGGCGTCTCCATCGGTGTCTCAGTTCTCATTGCTGCTTGGTACGCCGTTTTCCTTTTCCGTTTTAGATTTTGTTAATTTATTTTCCTGATAATCTTCTTTTTGGATTGCGAAGAGGGATTTACGTGCTGCAATCAAGGCTCCCCGAATCACTTCCACGAATCTCATTAGGTACGAGCCATATATGAAATAAAATTGTTGCTATTAGCCTTCTGTTGTGCTGATTTCACATGGTTCTTGGCACCTTGAGCTACTGATTTCATGAATCTCGGTGCATTTCAGTTCATTAATTAGTAATGGATTTGAAACTTAATTATAAAACTCGAATAATAATGTTAAGACATACTTGGCAAAGAATAATAATGTTAAGACCTACTTGGCAAAATTTGAAGATATAGGTAAAGGAATTGCGTTTCATGAGTAAATATTCTCTTGATAAGCAAGCTTTTGAGAGTTCCCATTTTGCCACTCCATACTTGGGTTTGCCAAAGCAGCAGGGTGGCTTTTAGACTTGTCAAATTTAGTAGCAAGTTCTTCACCAAGCCTTTAATTTGCCTATTCCTTTAACATTATTGTCCTTGTTCCAAATCCAAGTTGTAGATTTGTTTTTGATCCCTGGTCTGACGTACGCATTCAAATTCTTGCTTGCATTTAAACTCTTATACCAAGCCTTCTACCAATGTGTTCAATGTCTCAATCCTAGTTCAATTTATCTTATACCAATTTTTTTCTTTAACTATCTATGATTCTGAGTACCTTTTAACAGTCATATTCAAATTTTTTCAGGTCTTATTTTTCTATCCTCCATAAAAAAGTGGCCGCTTAAATGCCTGGATCTTCTCTCTTTTTGCTTCCCTGGAATATTGGAGGTTAGATGTATGGTTAATGAACTTTTATTTTTCCCATATTCAAATCAATAGCTAATGATATTCTTACTTGTATTTAAACTCTTGTCAATAGTAGTTTACATATGTATTTGTACAGTGAGCAGGAATAAAAAATTTATGTTCATACGATCATTTAGTTAAGTTTCAATATTTTTGGTTTCAATTATGGTCCATTGAGTGAACCCCTTCCATGAGTGACTTGAATGAAAAAAAAATACTTGTAAATTGACTTTAATATAAAAATACTAATTTTTGTGTTTGATTCTTAAGACTAAATGATACATTTCTAGCATAAAACCCATATCATAATTCCAACTAAATGATTTTTTATTTTTCAAAGGCTACAATTGAATTTGAATCCAGGTCACTAGACCCAAGTTCACTAGA
>NW_026264258.1:3018573-3026308 GCF_000817695.3 Arachis duranensis
AGATAGGCCACAGTCACCGTGGATAACATGGCCTTCAAATTGGAGATTTCTTATAATAGCCTTCTTACAAATAACTTTATTCTCCAAAACCCAAAAAGAAAAAAAACGATTCTTAATATTAGCATTACTTTCAACTTTTAAAATTTCTGTAAGCTTGAAAATATTTTTAGATGCACACTCTAGTAGATAGTTTACACAAAATAAATAAAGTAATAATAAAATGTTGATTAGTGACTTGTTAAGCTGCAGTTTTGTTATAGGCTTATGGCACTGAGTGTTTTGAATTTTGAATTTATGACAAGTGATTTGTGATTTGTGATTAGTGATTAGTGATCTTGTTATGCTACTGGATTGATTTAATTTAGAGGTGATTATTTTGACTTTGTTTTGTGTACAGGATAATTTTTTCGTACTGGTAAAGACAACAGAAGTTGCTGCGGCACCGTTTATAACAACTTCATATGGCATCTCAAAATGAAGGAACTAAGCAGTAAGTTTATCTCGTAATTGCCATATATAATAATTTGATAGCACATTTAACTAGGGTAGTAAGCGGCTATATGGTAGCTAGATTGTCTCTATAATTGACTTATTAGATCATGTTTAGTAAGTTCAGATATTTGCATTCTTAGGTTTAATCATGTTTTGTCAAAAGATTGGATGGATTTACCAAGATTTGAGAACGAGTACATAGTTGGTGTAAATAATTTTTTAGAGTTTGCCTTCGTAATTGGAAAACCGGTTGGAAAAGAAATCCAATGTCCTTGTGCAAAGTGTGGAAACACTTATTGGCGTGAACGAGAAGACGTACATGAGCATCTTATTTGCTATGGGTTTGTCGAAGGTTATAAACGATGGATTAATCATGGAGAATCGGTAATTCCAACAGTTGTAAACAGTGACATGGATGATCGAGGGGGCGTTGATGATATTGACGGGTTACTGCGTGATGCATTCGGAAATATGACAAATATTGAAGAGGAGAACAATGGGTTGAATGAAGATGTGAAGAGATTTTATAAGCTCGTAGATGAAGCAAGTCAAGAATTATATCCGAATTGTACTACTGGATTTTCGAGACTATCGTTTATCACACTCAATCTGGTTTTTCTGTTTCGCTGGTGTTGATTACTTGATTTGTTTGATGGGTTGGAAGCTAATAATAGTATTTCTGGGTTGAAAGCTAATAATAGTATTTCGGTATTACCTTGTTTTTTAAGCTTTTATTTTGGTTGTGGTTGTTTCTTTGTGCTGGATTTTTTTCAGTTTTAAGCGACTTCAACAGGGGAGTTGAAGTTCCACTCAAAGATAGATTAAAAACATATAAACATTACCAAATGGCTCAAAACCACATGCAAATGCTCCTTGTTATTTAGTGGTTGAAATTTTCATACTGATTGACTTACTTAACTTGTGCTCCATATTCATTACTCAACTGCACTGCATGTATCATCAATAATATTTTTGTTCTGTTCTAACTTCTTTATTTCTTTTGCTAGCAGGAGGATATGATGTGAAGAAAATATGTTCAATACAAATATAAGATGGGATGGGTCTTATAATGATTTTGGTTATCTAAATGTATTATTTTGATGTCTTCTTTACATTTTGATAAGAGATTTTATTCGATAATACATGTAATGGATAAATTACACTCTCTTTTGATTAGTGTTGTAATGGATATCTACTTTTTAATGAAACTTTTATGATTTACATTTATTGAATTTCTCATTCTTAGATTTATTTTGTGATTATCATCATTTTGGAATGTGATTATGCTTTAAAAAAAATTATAAAATAAAACAGGTTACCATAGATAAGTTATGGCCACCGTTTTAAGGAGGGGTGACCATAGATAAGCTATGGCCACGGTGAAAAACCGTGACCATAGATAAGGCTATGGTCACGGTTTTCATGTGGGGTGACCATAGAGGCTATGGTCACGGTAAAAAACCGTGACCATAGATAAGGCTATGGTCACGGTTTTCATGTGGGGTGACCATAGAGGCTATGGTCACGGCCAAAACTGTGACCATAAATAAGGCTATGGTCACGGTTTTAGGTAGAGTGACCATAGAGGCTATGGTCACGGCCAAAACCGTGACCATAGATAAGGCTATGGTCACGGTTTTTGGTTGAGTGACCATAGAGGCTATGGTCACGGCCAAAACCGTGACCATAGGTATGGCTATGGTCACGGTTTTGGGAAGGGGTGACCATAGAGGCTATGGTCACGGTCAAAACCGTGACCATAGATATGGCTATGGTCACGGTTTTGGGTGGAGTGACCATAGAGGCTATGGTCACGGCCAAAACCGTGACCATAGATGGGCTATGGTCACGGTTTTATCGCGTGACCATAGATTAACCTATGGTCACGGTAAAAAAACGTGGCCTAAAGTGCCAGAATTTGAACATTACAACCGTGGCCATAGAAACCGTGACTATAGATAAAAAAACCGTGACCATAGGTCTATAGCCACGAGAGAATAGGCCACGGCAGAAAAACCGTGACCATAGGTCAAAAACCGTGACCATAGACCTATGGTCACCCTTTTCACTAGCTATGGTCACGGTTTTTCACCGTGACCATAGACCTTTTTTTTTGTGGTGGTATCTGTACTCATATATTCCGGAAACTCCGGAGCATGCATGGCTTCCAAATCCAAAACTTGCATGAAAGATGGCTCCTCAAACAGCACTTTATTTGCGAGTGCATTTGCCACGTCTGTCACATTTAGAGCCATAGTGCCGTCAGTTTGATCTTCATCTCCGTCTGGACCAACAACTTCATAATTGCTTTCGAACTCTTCCTCACTATCACTCTTGTAATCTTCTAGTTTAATATTTCAGTCGGCCTCAGATTTTTCGAATTCAATGACAACATGATGAACAAGATCTGAGCGCGACTTTCTATATACATTGAAAATATCTCTTGCATACTCACTTCGTCAGTTATATATTTGGTTTGAAACTGAACGAATCCACCAAATACTAGTATGGGATATCTGTATAAAATACATGATATTTTCCTTGAAATCTCAGAATATATCTTCTCACAAATCACACATTTAAGCTCTTCAAATGAGACTGTGAAGGAAATAACAACATTTAACGGATTTTTACAAGTAAATTTTACTCCTTCAGATGTTTGTAACAAAATC
Source organism: Arachis duranensis (assembly GCF_000817695.3). Taxonomy (NCBI): domain Eukaryota; kingdom Viridiplantae; phylum Streptophyta; class Magnoliopsida; order Fabales; family Fabaceae; genus Arachis; species Arachis duranensis. The sequence goes on from NW_026264258.1 coordinate 3,021,738, forward strand.
TGACCAAAATAATATACTTTTAAAAGGACTCTATCATTCATTTCTTCATTCGCATAAATAGAAACTTCACTATCAAATTTTTTTAGTTCATACGAAAGAAGAGAGATATAAGAGCTAAGGAAAGAAGAAGAACAAGCAGAACAAGAAGAACAAGAGGAGATATGAGAAGTGATTTACGACTTACACACACTTATATATATCGGACCCAGCGATTAGTTTTAACTGATTCAAAAAAATGATAAAATAATTAACTCGGAACATCGGATTTGATTTTCGCAAAATAAAAAAAAAACTTGATATATATAAAAATCGGATGGTAAGCCGAAATTCAAATTCTTATTACCACACAAATCGGACCATCTGATTGGTGGTCAAATTTTTTAAAGCATACATATATTTATACACAAATATATTAATGACTAATTTTATTGACTAATTTTAATGTACTAATAGTATTTTTGTAATACGAAATAGTAAGAACATATATCTAACTATCTTCTAACCAATATCACAATGATGCCATTCTAGGGACCAATTGGCAAATTCTTATTGTGTATGGGACGTCTCCCTCCAACATGGGAATAATCCTTAGCAAAATATTGTGAAGGGTCTTCTCCATCATATTTTTCTTCTTTTGTCTCCTTCTTTCCGGCCACCATATTTTTCTTCCTATGTTGTACTTTCCCTGAAAAAAAAAAGTTGCATATTCATTGAAAAAGAATGAGTTTTATTAAAGGATCTTGCATGTATAATTATACATCTCTAGTTGGAATCATCTTTATTTATATATATTTTAAAGAATTTAATTTTAATGTATTAGCAGTATAAATGATTTTATCTAATTAAATTCATGAATTTAAATAACTTTTTAAATAATAAATTTAAAAATTAATTATTTTTAATAATGTAATAATATAAAATTGCATGTCTGTGTAATTTTTTTTTATATTATCAAAAATATATTATGTTGATGAGTTTCAATTATTATCAAATTTAGAAGTGTATTTTGGAAGGTGAACTAAACAAACTAAGAGTATAATTCACACAAATAAAGAGTTCTCTTCTCTATAAATTAAATAATGTTGATAACAAAAAAAGGGAAGAATTTGACAAAGAAAAAATGAATATCATCATAACCAAAGTAACAAAAGCAATTACCTTATTTGATGCATGAATAATTCTAAAAGGTTCACTAATTATTAAGATGAAGTTTTGTGAGCTATACATGCATGTTGAAATTTCAAGTATCATGCATCAAAATATCTTAATAACTTAATTAATTATAGAAATAAGTTAAATGACACTACATTACTTCTGGTAGATACCGACGTTTTTTAACTATCAGAGAACGGATAGCAGCAGTTGATAATCCGTTCCAAGAAAAAGAGGGGTAAAACCCTTAGCGATGATTTATAGTAACTACTAAAATAACAAACTATTGGAAACCTTCTCTTTTTTGTTGCGTCAAACATTGCCATTTTTATTTAACAACGTTTTTTTGAAACCGCCGCTAAAACCCATTACCTGCCACTTTTTTTCGTAGTGTGAAGAGGCAATAAATACAACAAGTCAAACTTTAATTTGGACAACAATAGTAGTAAACATAATTGAGGCCATAAGACCTTCACAAAATTTAATAAAAGTATATTAATCCATTTTTAATCGTTTGTAACAATTTATTATCACACTTGAAATTATTCATAATTTCAACAACATTGAATTTGTTACTAGTTTAAAAATTTTCTTTGGTATTAACCTTAACGAGTGTATATAATTAATCATTAGATATTGATCGGTAATTTAATAACTATTGAATAAGTACAGCGAATTAATGTTTAATTAGTTAATATTAACTAATATTTTATTATTAAATTATTTTTTTTAACTTTCACATTTTGGAAATTTAGGATTTAAAATTAGAATTGAGGGTTTATTATAAAATTTAGGACATATAATTTAAAGTTTAACATTTAAAATTTAGAATTCACGATAAAAAAAATTAACTGAAAAAATTAACTTCTTAATTAAATTAATAATTATTACCTGAAAGGTAACCCTTCTGCTTATTGTATTGTGATGCAATGAAGTCTCTATCTTCATTATGTCCCTTAAACAACATATATAAACGTAAAAATAATGCTGATGAATAGTCAAATATGATGAAGAAGAAGAATTAATTATTATATTTATATATATAGATGCTTATAAATAATTAGGAAGTACCTTCTCAGTAGCCCTTATTAACTTTCTTACCAGCCTTGGGTGATTACTGTGTGCATTATTGGCTAATCAAAAGGATGATAAGAAATGATAATTATTTATTGGATTACTCATATATATATACAAGAATAAAAAAAAAGATTTACATATTAATTAATTAATATTATTATTGTTATTATTATTGCGTACCTTGATGTTGGAATGAAGGTTGAAATTGAGTAGTTGATGGAAAAGAAGCAGAAGAATGTGGTAGCATATAAGAGATGAAAATTATGCTTAGCAAAGTAATGATGGTTATGAGCACCATTTTTACTCTTAATTACTCTATTCAAGCTTGAGAAATAGCATTAACATGAGAAGAGAGACCAAACACTCCAAAAAGTGAAGAGCTCCGAAACAAATATAATAACCAAGATTAGTTTACAACTTTACATTAGGCACTAAAAAACATACAACTAAGTTATGTGTATACTAAAATCAGTCATTACAATCAGTTAATAATATAAAATACACATAAAAATAAGTTAAACTGTAAATATATTTATACACAAATAGATGGTGGATAATTTTGGTGCACATATAGTATTTTTTAAAAGAATTATTAATATCTAATTTTGTACATATATGTGTATATTTCTAATGTAAATATACTGTTATAGATATAGTTGGATAATTATTTTAATTTTTAATATTGTGCTAAATTTTAATTTTATCTTTAATATTTATAATATTTTATTTTTTATTTTTTTATTTTATTTTATCCTATTTTAATTCTTTGATAATATTATTCTTTCTTCCAAAATTACTATTTTTTTCATTATCATCTCTTCTTCTGAATAACGACAACAATCATAATGATAGTGGTGATAATAGTAATGATAGTAATTTAAAGGTAAAAATGTAAAGGAATAAGAGAAAGAAAAAGATAATAATAAAAAACAATAATTTTTTAAAAAAAATTTAATTTTGATAAGAGAATATTCGAAATAAAAATATAATGTTTTAAACTATAGGATCAAAATTAGAAATTAACCTAAATATTAGAGACTAATAAAGTATTTTATCCTATTCTTTTTCCAAACAAAAAATTATATAATTTTGTGTTTCAAATAAAATACAGAAACTTTTCAACTTGAATGTTGAAAAGTATTAATGTGTTAAAAGCTCTATTTATACATGTATTTAATTACGTATGCAATCAAAATACAAAAAAAAGTGTTGAAAACTTGTTAAATTCTGTATTATACTCCCAATGGTTCCAAATATTTATATGGTAAAGATTATACATATTATTGTTGAATTGAACCCTCGAAGAAATCACCCCAGTTGACCGACATTGATGCAAGCCAAGAAAATAATAGTTAGGGTTTTTGTCTTGTGGTTTGTATATGTAGTGGGAACTGGGAATTGTTTCAAATTTATAAACTAAGATCACATGTTTCCTTGTCAAATTCAAGAGACGTACACCAATGAAGACTGTGACTTGATCTCTTAATTAGACGTTTCAATTTTAAACATTGGATATGAAAAAATTTTCATTACGATATTTCTGCAAAATTAGGTCGGATTAGTCAGATTCTTAATGATAATTGAAAAATGTTAAATAATTTGACATATTTTACTAAATTATTTAATATATTATATATAAATATTTTAGTTATTATCTTCACATAAAAATAATTTTATACAAAAATGTGATTAATTCGATTTTGGGTTGAAAACCAACTGAACCAACCAATTCAATTTATGTATAACATCAACCAATCAATTTGCTGTTTATGCTACAATTGAACTGAACAAAAAAAAAAAAAAATCAATTTTTTCGATTTTAAGCTCAGTTGTAGCAAATTTCAATTAGATTTTGCATTAATTTTCGATCCAATTCGATTACTTACAACCCTACTTTCACATGAGTAACCGTCACAAAAAAATAAAATATAATTCAAGAGACATGCAGCTACACCAAAGCATCATTCATGGAAACTCTTGCTGTTACCAAAGCTAAAGCACATGCATTATTATAGTTAAAAGTGCAATGGTGCAAAAAACATAAGCACCGTTTTCATGACCCTGAGTTAGGTAATGATTTTGTATAAATCCTTATTTTTTGTGTTTCAGAAAAGAAGCCATGTATATAGTAGGTCACTTATTTAAAAATGTCATTTCAGATAAATGATCTTTCTCCTCTTTAGATATTAAATTGGTTCATTTGTCTTCTCTTTATTAATTAGATAATTTTAATGCTTTGCTTTGTTATGTTTTATTTGAATGATTAAGATTTAAATGGATAATCTGTTAATTAAATTAATTATTTTTTAATGTCAAAAAAAAAAAAAAACGAATACCAATGA
>NW_026264258.1:3026334-3027181 GCF_000817695.3 Arachis duranensis
AAGCCGAATACTCCTTACTCATTACTTTATTTATTATCTCTGAGACTGATAGCATGTCATTTTATAGTGAGTATTACATTCTGAAAATTAATTGGAACACATTAGCATTTGTTCTTGAATAAGACACATGACCTATGTTAATACCGAATTTGGATTTTTTAAATTTTAAATTTTCACTTGTGATTTTTCACCTTTGAATAGTTTTTTCCTCATATTTTTTTTTATCCTACTTATGAAATAAATGGTAAGAGATTAACTTAAGACTCTAAAGTGAAATTCAAAATTTAAAAAATTTAAATCCGTTAATACCATATGAGTTTGTATGCTCCAAAAGAAACTACTCAATAATATTTAACTTAAAAAAAAAATTAAGAAATAATGGTGTATTTAATTTGTATTTTTATTTTTAGAATTTTGTAAAGAAAAACCAAAAGGTCAAAACAAAGAACAAAATTTATTATTTTTACCTTTTTTTTAAACCTTAAAAATATAAAACATCAAAAAAAAATACAACCCATTTTTAAAACACAATTTTGAGTTCCGAAAACAATCTTTTTTTGCCAGAAACATCTTAAACATTCTGGAAAAATCAGTCATCAGCATCAAGCATATATTAAAATAAGAAAAAATCTTGTTTTGTCTATAATGTAAAATAGTTTCTTCTTCCATTACTATATCTATCACCAATTTATTGTTTTTTCTCTTGTTTCTTTTCTCTTTCTTACTCCATGACAGAAAGAAATCAAAGAATGCCTCTTAAAATAATACACAACAATGATATGAAAAGCCAAATCATTTTTTATCATAATTTTCAAAACCTGTTTTTTTTTTTATTCTCCTTCCTTTT
>NW_026264258.1:3027242-3048475 GCF_000817695.3 Arachis duranensis
GCATTACATTGCATAAATGCTAAGGATCCCTAGTGTTTGACTTGTATAAACAATATTCTGCTCTGTTTTTCATTGTAAATTAGAATTTATCTACCATTTTGCCTCAAATTTCACTTACCCCAATTATCTCAAATGGACTTGACCAAATGGCTAATCTGGTCTTACAAAAAATTCTTCGCGCGCACCTGTCGCCGCACCGAAACACACTTCAAAATCAATACTCAGTAAAAATTAGTTGGCTTTCCAATTTTTATGTTCTGTTCAGTAAGGAATGCTGTTATAGCATTCTTCTGCCAGCTCTTGAAACTCCTGAAACAAAGCAGTTTTTAGGGTCAATACTAACTTGAGCAACAAGGAATCGCCAAAGCGTAAAGCCTGTAAAGCCTATCAGCCATATCATAGCCAGGCAAGAAAGCATTGTAATTAATCTATATTTTTATGCTAATTGTAAACTAACTAATCCTAATGGAATAAGCAAATTAATCTACAGTCCCAATGTCTCCTTGTTTTTCATTTTAAGACGCTTACCCTACGCTACCTAAGCGATTATCTATGATATTGGTTCCACATACGATATAGATAATCGGTTCCATGATATGATACAGATAACATGAGTCATTTAGCTTATTTTATGAGATATTCTAACATGATGTCCGAGGAAAGATAGCAAGATTGAGTTTTTGTTTTGTATGCAAAAGGCATAAAGGTTAGTAAAGCTCACTTGTGGTCGAGATGTGCGAGAATTTCGCCACCCGGGAAAGCAACTCTAGTGGCCTCATATGCAGCTAATATAGACTGTCTCCAAGTTCCACCAATCTCCGCATTTGCTTCTCCTTTCGCTTGGTTCGGATCTTCCATCGGAATTGAATATCCGGAAAGGAGGTGACCCACCCAAACATCGTCTCTCCTGTATATTGTTTTACACAAAAACATGCATTAACGAGAAGATACAATGTCTATCAAAAGTCAGAGAGAAAAATTAAATTACAAGGATAATGACTGCTCACAATACTACATCCATATGCCGAGGCGTGTAGTGTCCACCACCTATCCCAAGAAGGACTTTCTTCTTATCATTCTCCCTACAAGATCATGAGATATAGATTCAGCTTAGAAGTTAGAACAAATTTTGAAAACTGCAGCACGAAGATATTACATTAAAGAAAACAAACATGATCTTTCTCAAGAACTATACTCCATAAGATGCATTATGCAATGTCGGCAGCATTAGAACAATTTTAAAAGAAATCAAGAGCAGATGCTAAATTATAGTCCACGAAGTCGAGCGTGAAAATTGGAAGACTATAGTTAAACATATTTTCCATCTTGCGAAACAGAGTGAGAATGACTGAATGATGCTATCTGAAAACACATTACACATGACCTCATGTAAACACCAAATACGGAACAAAAGTGCAATTGGCTTCATCATTCTACCTGCTCCAGTTTCCGACATCTGTCCCTCCTCCGAGTCCAAGTCCTTCCCATACTAACTACAACAACACAAACACCATCATCTCAGTAAACAAAATAACTATATTATTCCTAATCAGCTCCTACCCTACTCCATTTATTTAGGTATAGATAGTTAAGAGATAAAATTCCTTATCGAAGGAATTTCGTAGAAGCAAAATTCTACATATCGATGCAAAGTGAAGAAAGCACAAATCCATTCAACCTGAGCCATTACTTGAGCAGCATCCTGTCTTTTCCAATAATCTTCGGTACTGCCTATACCATAAAAGAAAACCAGTTTATATTAAGCTATTCAACAACAAAGTGTTTTCACAAGTCATAACCAAATCAAATAACTCCTTAGTGATTTCGTATATTTTGTATTAAGGTCTACTCTCTTTAGTGATACTTTTCTAAGTATTCTACAAGTCGTCATCAAATCACCGAGAGAGAAATTATACCATCTTAATTTATTCATTCAAAATTCAAATGTATTTATCTTCCCCCCTTTCCCCCCTAAAGTCATAGCTAACAGCTTCTAATGAAACATGAGAATGCTGTTGAGATGGCGCAAATTACTTAAAAGAACCAAAAGATATTAGCGTTGTACCCAAAAAAAAAAAGGATTCCAACACATAAAAGGGTATCGGTACAGGTGAGAGATGGTTAATTGAGGACCAACTTAAGGACAGTCAACAATTCCAATAACCCGAAATCATGTTCCTCCACCAAGTATTAAACTACAATAACACTGATGATTACAAGCTTCACCTATATTTCTCTTTGAACATCAGTTTTTTTTTTCTCCCACCCAAAAAACTTGAAAGATGGAACCTTCTACACGACTAACAAGTACTCGCAAAAGGGAAAGATGAATATGAATTGAATGTGAGATTAAACATCAAGATAAAGAAAGACGGTCTTGATTTGGAAACCAAACATTGGGGGAATAGTAATGAATTTATACCCTAATAATAGATTATGCAATGTACTTATGATATATGGTATATCAAATCCATCAATTCAGAACAGATCTAAGAGGAAGAAAAGAGCACTCACCAATCTCAAGAAACATTGTTGGCTTATTCGTGAATGGCCCGTGATGAGTGGCCTCCAAAGTAATCTAAATTGAGGAAACATATCAAATTCTGATAGCATAGCTTTTGAAAAGTACAATCCCATTATCAAAAACACAATTTGACAATAAGCCATTTTTGTCCAACGGGAAAGAAGGCATGTAGTTTTGAAAAGTGCTAAATTTAAGAAGAAATGCTCGAAATATAATTGGAAAAAGGCTCATTTCTCGTAGTGAAAATTGACATGCAGGAAAGAATCAAAAGGCTCTAAAGAAAGGCATTCTGAATTTCAATTGCTCAAAAGGAAACACACCTCAAATTCAGGGACCAGATTATGAGCTTGAGCCAATTTCTTCAAAAGTCGAAGCCAAGGACCTATCCGAGGATTCGGCAGTGCAGCCCATCCCGGTTTCCCACCCTGCGGTGGAACATCACCCTCGCGCAAATGAGGAACTCCTGCGCACACGTTCCACCAAAAAATGATCGACACACACATTTTTACTCCACATAATATAAAAAAGAAGATAAAGAGTAGATCAAGTCCGTTATATCCATTATATTCGATTCTTGAATCAACCAAGGGCATGAAGACTCACCCTTTCAAATTTTAAGGTAACACATGTCTGAAAAGAAAAAATCTACTTATCATTTCTTGATTAAGAAACACAACACAAGTGTAAAAATTAGATCAAGTTTGTTATATCCGTTACATCCAAATTTCATATCGACTAAGGGTCGAAGGGGACATTTTCCTCGTGAAAGAGTCACCCTTTCAACTTTTAGGTTGCATTTGGATATTGCCTTAGGATAAAAATACAGATACATCCGGGGACACAAAGCCCTTAATCTAACTCATGTCTAACAAAAAAAAAAAAAAAGAAGTCCACTTATCATAGCTAGAATTGAGAACTAGACAAAACATATTAAAGAAACATGAAAGAACTATACAAGTTGCTATCCCAAGCAAGAACAGAAGAAGAGGGCAATCAAGACAAGAAATTAATACCAATGGGATGAACAGTGAGGGCAGGTTTGTTAGAAACAGCAGTGTGCTTGCTGAAGAAGATGACCTCATCAACAACCTCACCAGTCTTCTCTTCCCACCTCTTGTCCAAGTCATCCTCCACCACTATGCTCTTCCCATGAAGCAAAACCCTCACCCCTTCATTACAGAAACTCTTCATATCATCCTATAATAAAGAATCAAAGGTGTTGCAATCCATTAGATCAGAATAAATAATTCATAGAAAACAACCTAGAAATGAATTTTTACTAATTATAAGAAACATTACTAACTAATATCTAACTAACTCAATGATATCTACAGTAGAAAACGGTTAATAGTCAAAACAGTTGTTAATTCAGTTCTCGAAACATGAAATACCTCAAATTGATTTACTATCATATCTATCAGAATCAATTTGAAAATGAAGTATTGATAATTGAACCTGCAGATGGGGACCTGGTTGCCAAGCTGGCATGGCCAAGAGGGCATTGGCAGGGTTGATGGAAGCAGGGTCGGAGGTTGTAGCAACAAGAAGAGTCACCATTGCTGAGTGGTGGTGGTGCTTCACTTGAATTGAATTTGATGATGATGAAGAAGAAGAAGAAGAAGAAGAAGTAGAAGAAGAAGGTGAAGGGAATAATAATGGTTTGGAATTTGAAAGCGGTATTGAAGAAAAAGGTGGTAGCACACGGTTAAGGTAAGTGCTAGTAATGAAAAGTGGAACACTGGCGGCTGCAGCTGTTGTCCAACAAAAACCAATCGTACGAAGTAGCATGTTATGTCTTCTGCCACTGATTTACCAAGGACCAAGGACTAAGGAGTAAAACCCATTCACTTTAATCACATTCATGAACTTATGCTTCTCTTGCATCTTAACAAAAATAAATACAATATTAGATCTAGACAATTTTTGGTCAAAAAATTTCCTTCCAAAAAAATCAAGAAAAGCATTTAACTTTATGTAGTGACGGATCTAAAAATTTTAAATTTTAGAGACAAATATCTATTATATAAGAATAACAAAAAACTTTATATAGATATATCGATCGTCTTCATTGATTCCCCTTTTGGTGAAGCAAAAATATCTAAAAAGCTAAACGAAGAGAGCAATTTATGAATATCAGCAGATAGAAATGGAGATTAGACCATACAAGATTTTGACCTGCATATTCCCGAGATCACACACAACAGAAATTGACTTCTTGCCGATTAATTTGAACAAAAAAAATTAATATTAAATAGCACAAATTAGCACAAGCTCAATGAACATTAAAGTGATACAAATTGACTTCTTGTCAATTAATTTGAACAGTTGAAAAAGCCCAATAAATATTATTCTCCTTCACCTTAGCAAGATTAGTAGATTTTCCAACAACATTAACTCCAACAAATACAACAACATATGGTTTCCTTAGCTCCTTGGCAGCATGCACATCCCTGAATAGTGTCTAGGGGTTAAAAACTTAAATACGAACAGGGGCTTCTTCCATTGCTGCCTGTTTTGATTTTTGAACCACAGCGTCAGTACATGCCTTATAATAATTAAAAAGAAAGGCCAGAATTAAGGGGGAGACTGGTTCATACATGCACTGTTGAAGAGATCCTTGTAAATGAAGCTAGCTTCTTGCCTTCAAGACTTGCTGCCATTGATTCACATGGTTTCTCAGCTATTTCCTCAGCCTAAAAGTGATAGCAGTGTGGAAAAAATTAGCCAGTTTCATAGAGCAAAAGTAGCTTAATATAAACCACTTATTAGATATACAAGAGGAAACAAAAACAGGGTCCATAACAGATACATACCACATTCTTGGTCATCGACCTATCCTTCGGAGCTTTCAAAGCTGGATGCCTGGATCCAAGTCTGACTTCTCCAAATTGCTTTCCTAGCAATACTGAGCACAAGGAACTGCAGGAATATATAATTAGTCACTCTCAATTACATCAAATGATACCAACAAAAATTTATGCAACTTATGCTAAAAAAAAGTGAACCCAAAACGAAAAACATCTTGCTCACAACTTTAAAAACACAATGAATTAACATTCCTGCCCGAAGTTTCCACCCAAGTCTCTCCTAATGCACTACAGTATGGATATGGATCTCATCATTTCATATTAGAGCTTTGTCTCTAAGTCTAAATTTTTGTTCTCTTCTCTCTATAGCTATGCAATTTGTTGTTATTTAACACTTATAAAATGAGTTCTCGATGAGAAAAAGTATAAAATATTCAAATAAAGTTAAACACAAAATGTATATCTAAATATCAATTGCCCCCATGTTCCGGAGAGGAAACAATATTTAAAAAAATGAGGAGGAATTTTATATAAACATCCAAGCAATTTACTCCCAATAGTATCTACATATAACCAAGTAACCAAAACTCCAAAACCATTATGAAGACACAAATAGCAAGATTCAATAGTCAATAAAAACACCTACAAAAAACATACTCTTTCAACACTTATTCCACAATTAGAGGCTTGCTACACATACAAGTCTTTTTGACTTACAAGTTTTACAAGTTGTTACACATTAGGGTCTTTTAATGCGTTATTCAGTTTCCAAAGCGCTACACTCACCGTGAATTATGAACGACTCCTCTTCCTCTTCCTCTTCCTCCTCTTCTTCTTCTTCTTCTTCACTCACCGTGGATTATGAACAACTCCTCTTCCTCTTCCTCTTCCTCCATGTATTTCTTCATTATTCTCTTTGCCTTTTCATTAGTTGTTTTACTTGCGTTTATTACTGGTATTCTTGCTTCGTTTTTTTTCGATTTTCATGGTTTCTGAAATCAAGCTTTGAAATCATTTTGAAGATAATGGAACTTCAGAAATACACCCAAACGATTACAGAAATATACCCAAACGATTATAGAAATACACCCAAACGATATTTCTTCGTTATTCTCTTTGCCTTTTCATTAGTTGTTTTACTTGCATTTATTACTGGTATTCTTGCTTCTTTTTTTTTCGATTTTCATGGTTTATGAAATCAAACTTTGAAATCGTTTTGAAAATAATAGAACTTCAGAAATACACCCAAACGATTATAGAAATACACTCAAACGATTACAGAAATACACCCAAACGATATTTCTTCGTTATTCTCTTTGCCTTTTCATTAGTTGTTTTACTCGTTTATTACTGGTATTCTTGCTTCTTTTTTTTCGATTTTCATGGTTTCTGAAATCAAGCTTTGAAATCGTTTTGAAAAATAATGAAACTTCAGAAATACACCCAAACGATTATAGAAATACACCCAAACGATTACAGAAATACACCCAAAGGACACCTTATGCATAATTCAGAACTCTTTCTCTTTCTCCTCCTCATATTCTGCTGCTTCTTCTTCTTCAAAAATGATTTCAGAGCTTGATATAAAAAAATAATGAAAATCAAGAATAACGAAAAAAGAAAACAAAGAGAAAAGCACGTAAATGAAGAAGGAGAAAGAGAAGGCAAAAAACGAAAGAAAAGAAGAAGAAGAAGAGGAGGAAGAGGAAGAAGAATGTGCAGCAAGAAGAAGAAGACGGTGCAGTGAAATTGTGCAGTAACGTTTGAAGAAGGAGAAAGAGAAAGCAAGAAACGAAAGAAAAGAAGAAGAAGAAGAAGAGGAAGAAGAATGTGCAATAACGTTCAAGCGCGTTAATATAATAACTTGTAAAGACTTGTATAAAAAAATGCTTGTATATGGAGAATTTCTCTTCCACAATACATCACTCCAAAACCAAACTGAATTTTGCCACATTAAAAACAGAGCACTACAATATTATGAACCCAACAATTGGACAATGCAGCATGTGCCTAAAAGCAACCCTAATTGATATCAACTTAATAAAACATAAAACACTTACATCTCATGAAAAAGGACACCATTGACATTCCTCCACTAAACAGGAACAGTCAAAACTCCAACTGAAAACTTCTTCAAACTTCCCATGAATTAGAATTCTACATAATCAAGCAAACAATTGTAAACTGTTCAAGGAAGTTACATAAGCAAGCCATACCCTGCACATCGGACCAGTCAAGAAACCATGAGCTAAGCATTGTCAACAAGAACATCATCTACTTCATTCTCACTCTCCAAAATACCCACCAAAAACATGCAAGTTTCAACATCCCACATTCAAACAATGATCAAGGAAGAACAATGAGGGAAACAGAAGATGGAAAGATATAACCGGAGATTCAATACACAAATACAAAAAGCAATTCCATATGCAAAGATTAAGAACACAAGGATCAAACTCCAGAATTGGCATACACACATGAACAAATTGCAAACCACAAACCCTAACAAATCAATTGGCAAGAAAACACACAACAATCCAACACACAAAACACAGAAACAACAGGGTCAAGCGGTGGGACAGAACCAGAGCATGATTCAGATGCAACATCGCAGCAGGCCGTACCAACAGTGACTAATGTGTGCAGCGAGCACCATTTCCCGATTCCTTACCAACCCTAACCATTTGAAACCGCAAGCCATCATCATCGCTGACATCAACCACGGATGGTGACAATTTTCACCTTTTAAAAGAAATTCTGAATGCAGAGAAAATTCCGAATCAGCGAAGAACTCACGAGCTTTCTATTTATGATAGATAGATATGAAGCAAAGGGTTTGTACCTTAATCTTGAGGACAAAATTAAGGGCTTCTTCCATTGCAATAGGTTTTAGAGGACTCCATGGCCTTTAAACAGCTCTTTCAATTTGATGTTTGGAATTCCAACATGTTCTGCTCAATGATCTGTGCAACTATTAAATTTAATTCCAAATCTTCCTTGTTTGTCAGCATCACAACATGACCATTCTTCATAGACATCAGTGGCTGATGCTCCTGTTCTAATGGAAAGTATCGAATTTGAAGATACTGATAACTAACCTTCTCCAAATGAGTTTAGACCTCAAGACCATTTCATTAGCCATAAAGTGAGTTTGGTAGTCTCAACAACCAACTTTAGTGTTGAAATAAAGAATGAGCCCTTCAATTTTCAGAAGCCAAACTGAATTCCATAATGTACAGATGGCTGATCAGATCAATAAGTCTGAGAATATCTTGAAATTGATATGCAATATGAGTCTGAGACCACTATTTTTTAAGTTATATTACTTCAAATAAATAGAATGCATCTTTTGATCTGGAGAAATCCTCGAATCCCTTACTCAAGTGGTTTAAAACTCCGTAAATTTCTTCTGAATATGTACAACACTTATCATCAGCAACAAATTTGTGGATGGACTGGTCAATTTCTATGAAACTCCAAGCAGAAATGGTTGACACTCCCCTTTTTTTCATAAGTCTTCTCATCTCGGAGACGCCTTCCCATTTGCCCGTACTTGCATACATGTTTGCTAGAAGGATGTAATATCCACTACGTTGAGGCTCCAATTCTATCAAATACTTCCCAACTCTATGTGCCAGTTCAACATGACAATGCATCATGCATCCGTTGAGCAAAGACCCCCATATGGCTCCATCCGGTTCTATTGGCATCCTAGCAACTAACGCTAAAGCATCTTTGATTCGCCCGCCTCGCGCCAAAACATCAACCATGCATCCATAGTGTTCAATGGATGGTAGGATGCCATATTTTCTACTCATTTGTTCAAAAAACCACCACGCTTTAGTCAACAAGTCCTTGTGATTGCAGGAAGTTAGAACACCAACAAAAGTAACTGCATTGGGTTTGGGTCCAACCTTCTCCATCTTATCGAAAAGCTCAAGAGCCATATAATTCTTTCCATTAATAGCCAAACCCAAGATCATAGCACTCCAAGTGGCAACATCCTTACTAGGCATACTATCAAACACTGTCTCTGCCTCTTCCACCCACCCACACTTGGTGTAGAAATCAATCAATGCAGTCCCCAGTTCGAGTTCATACTCCAAACCATTTTCTTCAATGTAACTGTGAATCCATTTGCCTTCTTCAAATGCACCCACAGCAGCACATGCATTGAGCACACTCACCAGAAGAGAGCCATTCAAATTAATAACATTTCCACAACACTTGAGCTCATGGAAAACTTGAATGCCCTCATTGAAACAACCATTCCTCACATACCCAGACACCATGGCGCTGTAGGATACCTCATTCCTTTGCGGCATCTCATCAAACAACAGCCTTGCTTCCTCAACTAAACCATTATTACAATAACCAGTAACAAGACCAGTCCAACACACCACATTCTTGTTGGAACTTTCATCGAACACCTGCCGTGCAGCACCAACTTCTCCATGATCACAATAAACACCAATCAAAGAACTCACTACAAAAGCGTCATAATCCACACTCCCCAACTTCACCACTTGGGCATGGGCTTGTTGGAGGAGAGACAAAGATCCACGGCAAGACTTGACGAACATGGTGAAGGTGTGAGAGTTAGGCCTAACACCAGTGGCTAGCATTCGTTTGAAAAGCATAAAACAGTTGTAAAACTGTGAATCTCTTGAAAAAGCTGTTATCATGACATTGAAGTCAAACACAGTGTGAATTGGCATGTGAATGAAAAAGGCCTCTAAACAGCGCATATCGCGGCGGTTGCGCTGGTGGTGTCGGAAATAGAAGGCCAAGAGTCTGCTGGAGACGTAGGAGAATCTTGCAAGGCCATTGGTGATGGCGTGGGCGTGGATTCGCTTTAACTCTCTCGTGCTTCGATTTATGGTTCCTTGCAAGAGACGAAGCCATGGTGGAATTGAGCACATAGCAGAGAGCGAAGAACAAATTCAGGTTTTAAACAATGAAGCTCATAAATTCACAACAATCTCTTCTTCATTGTAGGAAGCAAACTTGATCAAGAAAACATGCATAAGCTCAGTTTCATATACTGCTTTCTTAAAAATTTAATTCTTCAAATCATTATTCTAATATTTATATTCAATTATTTTATTTAAAAATTTTATTTAATTTTTAATAAAATCAATAAAAATTTGATATTTGAATATTTTTAAGTAAAAACTCAAGTGCATTCAACTTCATATATAATTGATAGTTGAGAATTATTAAATAATTTAAATAATTTAACTAAATTTTTATCTAATAACTCTTTGTTATTAACTTTACATAAGTACTTGAATTTTCACAATATTTTTATCAATATAAATTTATCTTATAAGTTTATTTTATGAGTAATTTTTTAGTATTTTAAAATTTTTTGAATCTTTTTTATATTTTATTTTTCTTAATGTTTTAAAATTAATAGAAATATTAACTTAAAATTACGAATATCAATCTATTCTTTTGTGATATTTCGCTAGTGAACGTGAAAAATAATAATCATTTCGTAGTTTGTCATATTTCACACTAAATATGCAAAATCCATTTAAAAAATATTCCACTTATTTCATTATCATATTCATACCTACAAAATTTTTTTTTTCAATCTTTACACATTTTCTTAAATAATATACATTTTATTTAAATAAAAAACCGTAATTTTGTTTATAGAAATTCTTTAGTAACAATAAATTGAAATACAAACCAAACTTTTTGACCCTCTTTTTTCCTGAAAATGTTTCAAAACCCCAAAACCCCAAATCTATGTATAACAGATGTTGCATTCATTCACCGCTATCTCTCTCTCTCTCTCTCTCTCTCTCTCTCTCTCTCTCTCTCTCTCTCATTGAGTCACTAACATTGAAAAAATGAAAAGTTACGCTTTTTTTGGGGGATTTCGGTTGTGGCAGTTGCAGGTGGTAACGTTCAAGCTTCAACGGTAAAGAGGGCAAGAACTATGGCTACTGAGTCAGCAATGAAGGCTCCTTTCACCAAATATGTTGAATATCTCAATGACCTTGTAAGTATTCTTATTGATTTCATACCCTACTTTAACTATTTTGCTCTTGTTTCATTCGAAGTTTCAATTTTTTCTTTTTGATGATTCGTTATTTTAGTTTGTACGACACTCTGATAGATTTTCAGTAGCTAGTGGAAATTGAGTTGAACTTAGCTGAAGTGTAAATATTCAGGTGCATAAATTTATAATTTATTTTTAGATGATGTATATTTGAAGCATTATGAAGTGTTTAGGAAGTGATTGAGGGATCACTGGAAGGTTTAATTGGCAATATCATGTTATTCATAGCATTTTGTTTTCTAAATAATTATATTTACTTGAATTGAAATGAAAATTTCTCTCTCCAAACTTATGCTTGGGAGAGTGGTGAACTGTTTGATCATTGCATTAGAAATGGGAGTTTTGGGATATTAAATTAGAATCACTGATTGTTTTTGTTTGTTCTTCTCTCCAACACCCCAACTCAGAAACACGCTCTAAAGGATTAGTGCTTTGAAGTGGGAGGGTTTGTTTATGTAGGAAGCATTGCACAACAGACAAGCTCACCTAAAATGTTGTGTTACTAGTTTACTTTCTCAAGAGTAGTGGTTTCAATTCATTCTGGATGTTTAGAATTGATAAACTTAGCACACACAACGTGGCCCTTTAAGAAAATTCTTTCAATGATGATATCTTGAAACATGCTTTATCTTAATTGTTATATGCTGCTCATTGTTAAGTTTGTACTTTGTAGAATGAGAAACGAGAAAGAGTGGTTAAAGCAAGTCGTGACGTAACAATGAACAGCAAAAAAGTCATATTTCAAGTTCACAGGTTAGCTTTCGCTTTTCCATTCTTCTCTCTCTGTTTCTCTCTTGTGCCGTGTGAATGATTGGTTGGATATTTTAGGATCTTCAACTGATTCAAGTGCCGTCTCGGATCAGCTAAATTACATAAACATGATCGTTATGCGGCCTTTGTTTTGATTATTTTTGCCAATGCTTTATTATATATACTTTCAATTGGTCATCTGAATCAACTTCTCATTTTGTTCCCTGGATGTACTACAATGAGTTTATTTTCTATTAGTAGTAAGTTTATCTTAATAATCACATTATCCTCATATTCAGACTTTATACATATCCGTTGCTTTCCTTTGTTCTTTGTTAAATCTGTGAACAGTGTGAGTTTTAAAATGTTCTATCTTAATTAAAACAAAAAAAAAATTATAAGAAATGTGAAACCAAAATCTACTTGTGATGGCTACTGATTTATTCTTTCATGTAATGTTGATCTTTCTGATATTATTGGCAATATTTTATTTTAATGTCTTAACTAGGATGAGTAAGTATAATAAAGAGGAAGTACTTCAGAAAGCTGAAAAGGATCTAGCAGCAGTGACAAATCAGTACATGTCTCGATTAGTCAAAGAATTGCAGGGTACCGATTTTTGGAAGCTACGACGAGCATACTCACCTGGGGTATGCTTAATGTAACTTTTTTATTGGTTGAGGACAAAAATACTTTCATCTGATACATGCCTTTGGTGTTTGTAGATACAAGAGTATGTTGAAGCAGCTACTTTCTGCGGTTTCTGTAAAAATGGAACGCTTTTGACGCTTGACGAGATAAACAACACATTGTTACCACTTAGTGATCCATCACTTCAGCCTCTACAAATAAATATCCTTGACTATCTATTAGGGGTGAATATATTTTTCCCTTTAATTTATTATCCATGTCAGTGACTTATTTATGCTGTTAATAGAATATTAGTAGATATAACACATACACTAACACCATATAACAATATGTTGCCATTCAAAGAGATTATTACAAGTGCTTGATTTGTTTATAATGAATATAACCAATTATGTTGGCCTTCTTTCTAAATACAGTTATATGATTTTTATAGAACATGAAATATGCTTTAAATCAAATTGTGATTTTCCCCCGACGCTGTTTTTTGAAGGTGCTGAACATTTTCTTACAGCTTGCAGATTTGACTGGAGAACTGATGCGTCTGGCTATCGGTAGGATATCAGATGGTGAGCTTGAATTCGCTCAGAAGATATGCAGATTTGCACGTGATATATACAGGGAGCTTACGCTTGTAGTGCCACATATGGATGATAGTCATGATATGAAGACAAAGATGGAAATAATGCTCCAAAGTGTCATGAAAATAGAGAATGGTAATGTTAGCAACACTGAAAATTTCATTCTATAAACTTTTATGCCTTAAATTTAAAAGTCTTGCTTGAGTCACGAAGAGAGTAATATAGCAATTGATGGAGAAAGAAAAAGGTTAAACTACTTTTGGGGTCATTTTCTTATAGTTTCATTGTATTTTCAGTTAGGTCCTTAAAATTTAGAAGTTTGTAATAAAGTCTTATATTGTATAAAAGTTTTCAATTAGGGTCCTATAATTTGAAGAAAACCTTGGAGCAATGGTTGAATTGTCTCCGTGTGACTTCAAAGTCACTAGTTTAAGCTGTGGAATCAGCCACCTGATGCAATTATCAGGTTCAGGTTAGACTGCCTACATTATTCTCTTTGGGTGCTGTCTTTCCTCGGACTTTACGTTAATGTGGGATGCTTGTATGCCGGGCTGCCCTTTTTTAGGGACCTATATGTTAAACATTTGTAGTTCCAATGATTTAAAAATTTATATTTAAGTCCCTCAAATATTTTTTAGCCAAGTTATTTTATTTTGAAAATTTTGTGATATAGCCTCTAGATGATAAAAAAAAGTGCTCTGTTCTCTTAAGTCAACCCTTAAGTGCTTGATGTTATTCCTGCATACATGTACTTGATGCTTATCAGAAGTGTATCTTCTTAATTTTTATAATGTATTTACATCTAGAGTTGTTCTTGCCCTTTAATTATGATGCGTGCATGAATGATGATAATGATGATTTCTACCTATGCATTCTCTACTCATATAATGAACTTTTTAGTTTGTCTTGAAAATGTTTCAGATCTTCTAATGTATTCAACTTTCACCCAAAATCTTGCTAACAAATGTTTCTTAATGTAGCTTGCTTTAGTGTTCATGTGAGAGGATCAGAGTATATTCCACTCCTTGGATCCGATGATCCGGGTTCTTTCTTAGTTGGAGTCGCAGATATCGAACTATGAGGTATGTCAATTCTTCTGTCGCCATCTTCCTTCATTTAAGTTGCCAATTTTCTATTTAACGATTTCCAACGAAGCCGGAGTTTACATATAACAGCAATCCATTGAATGTTTAAATTTTTAAGGTTGATATCACTGCACTAAATCAATATCAACAATATCGGCAAGGAAATTTTGCACTTTGTTCTCATCAAACATGGCACGAACAGTTGCGCCATTTTATTGGTAAAGTTTGAGCTGACCGCATAATCTTAGGGTTAGCTTGTACTAGATATTTTGAGATTAAAGAAATCATTGACAGGAAGTTTGAATTATGCAATGATATTAACATCCATGTTCCTTTCTACTTTATCACAAAATCTAGTAGCTATACATCATTGTGTCTATGTCTTCGTTTTGGCATTTAATCCATATAACTAACTAATTAAGCATAAATTAGCCATTGTAGAGTAGTATTTAGAATCTAATTGGTTGTAAATGTTTCTAAAGCAATAGTTAAAAAAATTCTCTTAGAAAATTGTTTCACTATTTACCATTTCAGTTTCAGAGTTGAAACTTTCCTGCACCTAAGTTTTCTTGTTATTATTATTATTATTAGAAAAAAAATTATTTGGCCCTTGTAATATCTTTTTCAATTAGATATAAACACAAGCTTTTATAAATATTTGTTGTTTTAAACCCTATTGTTATTTGTTGTGTTTATTTTGCCATTGCACTAGACCAATATATTAGTTTCAAGTCACTAAAGAGTTATGATAATATCTACCCAAAAAGAAAAGCAGTTTTCATAATGCAGGTTTTCTGAAACTAAATCACTGTATTTTCAGAATTGAATATCATACATGAGATGGAAAATTAACACTAAATTATACAATTAGTATTGACAACAAATGGTAATAATTTATATTTTTATTATTGCTAGCTACTTTAGCATTAAAAATAAAAAAGGAGGGATAATAGACATGCTAGTATTTATTAATCTATTTTAGTTTTGTTTTAAAAAAAAAAACTCTTTTTTAACCTCTCCGCATGAGCAACTAAGAAGTATAACAAGGCACAAAAAGAAAAATATAAGGGAAATTTAATTCACTATTGATGCTTCATCATAATGAGTATTTCAAAGACAAATTAACATATGCCTCACTAGAGAATCTTAAACCCTAAACTTAAATTCCTAGGTTATATTAAGTTGCAATTTGCAACAATAATTAATTATATCCTCACCCAAGCAAGCTAAAACGTTAACCCATGTTTAGCCAAAGTATTTTCAATAATTGTGTCCAATTTCTGAATCTTTTGAGTAGTGAGATAGTTTTTCCAATCACCAATTTTACCACGACGAAAGAAAACTTTAGCTTCTGCACCATTTGGTAATTTTCCATTCTTATTCACCTCTAAATTGCTTAGGTTATCAAAGCTACACAAGTTCAAGATATCATCCACCATGCCCTTAGATAACTCTTCTTTAGAAAATGGACATCCTATAAACTTAGCTAATTCTTTCAAAACCAATTCAGGATGCAATTTCATTTTCTCAAATGTTAGAATCATTATCTTGTCCGACCTTTTCAAGCTTTCTTTCTGATACCCTAATGCATGCTCCCAAAACGGTCCGAACGGACTGACTCCCCTACAGAACTGCTTGAACGATTCATCAATTGACCTAGTTTCTGGCCCAAGTTTGTTTGTAAAATGCCATAGCGAAACGAATACATCTTTAGGATCTCTACAAAGATACACTATCTTACAATTTACATTCTTAATTGATTCTGGCAAAGACACAAAAGGAAGATGAGTAGATAATAATCTCGGAGAGGGAATTGAATCAAGGTTAGGAACAAAGTCTTTTTTAGAATAGAGACTAATCTCTAAAAAGGGTACAAGAAGATGAGGGTTGTTAGTAAGCAAAGGATGATTCTTTTGAGCATTTGGATATTTGTGGCGGTTTAGCAATGCAAATGCTAAAGCTTTGATCCAAGTTGATCCTGATTTGGGAGTTGTAACAAGGATGATATCTTTTTCTTTGGCTTTAAAGTGTTTTTGGAGAGATAAGACTCCTTGAATGTGCTTAGTGTCATACCAAAAACCTTGGTATTTGTATATGTTCCTTGAAAGCCATCCTTGCTCTTTTGGCAAGGTTGATACCAATCCCTTCCATTCTTTACTTAATAAGTAGTCTTCTTCTTTTTCTTCTTCTTCAACACATTTGATCACATTATTAGAGAGTTGAGCCATTGCCATTTTGATAAGTCTCTAGGGTTGAATTTATGCATGTATGATGATGTTTCTAAGGTTCACCTTCATCTCTCATTATATATGAACTAGTATTGCTATTTGTATCTTATTAAATTTAGATAAATAATTCTTTTAATATATCACTTTATTTAAATGGACAATTTATATTTGGATAATCTTATATAGGAAGAGCATTTGCTATTTATCAATGTATTAAACATAAAACATAATTTATATTTAGACAACTAATGTTTTAATATATCACTTTATTTAAATAGATAATTATTTAGGATAGAGAAAGATAGACAAACTAAAAAAGAAAAGAAGCCTTAGACATAAAAAGATTAGATTGGGTTAAAAAAAATTAGGGCTATAAATTCCTAATAGCAACCTCCTCCTGAAAATAATAACAAAACATCCCCTGTTTCTTACCAAAAAAAAAAAAACATCCCCTGTTTATGATAGATCTCTCCTTGATATTCTCCAGTGCTATTATGATTATTCATTCAAATTGCATCACATAATAATACAAGAATATCTTGCTCAAACATAAGGTGTTGGCTCACAAATAATCCTTCAAGCACTATTATATGTCAAAATTAAACCACTTTCATGCCAAAGACAAATGATATTATCATCCCTGTTACCCTTCCAAAAAAATCAAGCACAACCTGGTTTAAGAGTCAACTTGTAAGATATAGTGTATCTATATATGTATGTAGGGATCCTTAGCATAGCATTTCGTAAACAAGCTTAGCTTAGAATTTGGAGAAAGTTTGATAAAATGTTTGTTTTTATTTTCTATTATGTTTTCGCTTCATTGTTATATATGCTCGAATTTTTTTTCCCACATTTTGGCCTGTTAAGATTTTGGTCTTTCAAAAGGAGAATTTATTTTAGAATTTTGATTTTCAATTCAAATGTATTTAGGAACTAAAAGAATACTTTATCCTTAATACTATTCGTAACAATGGAGACTATTTAAAACTGGTGATTGGTTCAAACATTTTTTGTTAATTTTTCATGGTATCTTTCAATTTGACAGACTAAAGACTAATCTGTCACAGATCAAAACTTCATTTAAAGATTTACTGCTGGCTAATGAATTGCTGTATGTGCAAAGCGGGTAAAGAGCATGAAATTAAAGGGACATGCAAGCTTTGCGAAACGGTTTTAAATTGTTGTTAGTGTTTGTGTATATATATATATATTAGCAGAAAATCTATGGTTTGATTTTTCTAAGACTTGCTAAAACAATAAGAATGAAAATTTATAAGGATAAGGTCGCAAGAAGTAGTTGTAAAATATTATCAGTTTTCAATTTTTCTATATATTTACTACTTTTAAGATTGTGCAAAGAAAATGTAAAAATAGAAAAAGAAAATTAGTATAATCATATTTTTCGTTTTCTCCTTAAAAGAAAAAAAAAATTTCTAAAAGAAACATTGAAAAAAAATAAAAATTAAAATATAAATCAAATAAATGACAATATTATATAGTTAGCATAATTTAATTTACTGAGAATTCAAGTGTAATCAACTTCACGTAAAATTGATTTTTATTATTTTCCAAGCATATATATAAGGTGAAAATTCAAGTGTAATCAACTTCACGTAAAATTGATAATTGAGAGTCGCTAGATGAAAATTTAGTCAAATCATTTAACGATTCTCGACTGTCAATTTCATGCGAAGTTAACTACACCTGAGATTTCACTCACGGCTGGTTCTACTATGGGGAAAGAATAATATGGTCCTTTAAGGACTTGAGAGGTTTTATAAAATAAAAAAGTTGTAGGGGTTGATTTATAAATAAAGATGAGTTGAGAAAAATTTGGTTGCTTCACTCAAAAAAATGAAAATGAAATTTTGGGTTTTCAAATGGCGGGAACAGTGCCTTTCTGTTTTCCCGTTTCTTCTTTTCGTTAGTTCTCCTATGTTCTAATATTATGCTCATCTTAACTGGGCTTTTTTTAAAATAAATAATTTATTTATTTTAATTATCAAAATAAATAATTGGTAGCGTATTTATTAATTTAAATAGATGATTTATCTTTTTTATTATTTAAAATAGACTGTTTAACTTTTTTATTATGTTAAATTGTTCATCTTTCCTATTATTTGAAACGTTCTATTTTTAAGAGTTTGGTCCAATTTTAAATTATTTTTGTGTCCACTCTGATAAGAGGACACAGAGACACTAACAAGAGACACATTTTATTTTTTATTTTATTATTTTTTAATTTATTATAATTATATTTTTTATTATTATATTTTTTTCCAAATTTATTAATTAAAAAATGATAATAATTTAAATTTTTATAAACTGTGCTAGTTTATCACCAAATAAAATATAATTCGAAGTCTTGTCTCATCCTATTTTAAAAACCAAATACAGCTAAGCCGACGGAAGATCCTTCGCGGTACTGAGCTCCATTTAAGGGTTTGCCGCTGGTCAATGGGTTGCTGTATGAACAAGGCGAGATTCGAACCCCCGACACTTGCTTAAGCGGACTAGTGAGCTAAGCACTAGACCAACTCAACTTGGTTTATTATTATTATATTATTATTATTATTATTATAGTGGACACTTTTGCTTGTGAGTTTTTTTTTCTTGTTTATAATTTGTTTTATGAGTTTTTTTTTCATAAAAGAGTAAGTAGTAGCGTTACAATTTTGTTAACCAGTGTCCAATATTAGTTTAAAATATTTGTTCTTTATACACGTCTGTTAAAAGTCCAAGTTACAAAAAAAAACCCATAAACTTAACCCTTTCTTAATTACATCTAAATAACAATGCTTTCATTAATGATTGAGGCTTCTTTATAATTATTATAAACTTTGGGTAAGAATATAAATACACATACTAACCTGTATGAATATGATTGATTAACAACCACACATTTAGAATCAAATTAAAGTATCTTTTAAGGACCACCTGATATTTTCACCACCATAGCCAAATCCTTCACTTATATATAAACATGTGTTTTCAGTTAGACATATCAATGTGTGCACATCATACAAAAAATGTCATCACAGCTTGGTCAACCGTCTCTTGTGCCAAAACACTTGCAAGATGATGAAGACTTAAGCCAAGAATGTAGAGACATGATATCAACATTGCCAAAGGAACAAGGTTGGATTGCAAACCATGTCTACCAATACCAAGGATTTTGGTACAACCTTAGGCAGATTCAAGGCCTCCTATCTTGTCAAAAACATTTTCAATCCCATGACATTAATAATGATATCATAATCCTTGCTACCATTCCAAAATCAGGTACTACTTGGCTTAAGGCTTTGACTTTTTCATTACTTAACCGCAACACATATCCAAATACACATGAAAATCACCCTTTGCTCACTACCAACCCTCATGTTCTTGTACCCTTTTTAGAACTCAATCTCTTTGGTAATTTTGATGATGATAAAGTAGAGATTAACCCTAATAACCTTATTGAATCATCATTATTTGCCACTCATCTCGCTTATGTCTCATTGCCGAAATCACTGAAAGAGTCGAGTTGTAAAATAGTGTATCTATGTAGGGATCCGAAAGACACATTTATTTCGCTGTGGCATTTCGCAAACTTAGGCCGGAAACTCAGGTAAAGAAATCGGTTGATGAGTATTTCGAGCAATTTTGTAAAGGAGTGAGTCCATGTGGACCATTTTGGGAGCATGTATTAGGGTATTGGAAAGAAAGCTTGGAAAGGCCAAAGAAAATTATGTTTCTAAGGTATGAAGAAATGAAATTACATCCTACTTTAATTTTGAAAGAATTGGCTGAGTTTATAGGGTGCCCATTTTCCAAAGAAGAATTAGATGAAGGCATGCTTGAAGATATCTTGAAATTATGTAGTTTTGATAATTTGAGTAACTTGGAGGTCAACAAAACCGGAATATCACCACTATTTCATATTGAAAACAAAAGTTACTTTCGCCGAGGTCAAATTGGTGATGGAGAAAAGTTTCTCTCAAGTGAAATGATTGGACGATTGAATAAGATTACAGAAAATAAATTGGTTAAACATGGATTAAGATTTTAGCTTTTATTACACGCTAGTATAGCAATAGAATTAAGTTGTTTGATATGCTATTGTAAACTCTGCAAAATTAAGAAATCCAAGAACTTCTTGTGTTTTTATTTTATGTTTTATTTTTAATGTTTTTACTTTTATAATTTTACGAAAAAAACATTAAAATAAAAGATAAAGATAAAAATTAATTTTTTCAAATAAAATTTTAAAAGCAAAAACACTAGAAATAAACATTACAAACGTTAAAATAAAAAAGCCCTTACATTTTATGTTATTGGTTGAGTTGTTCTTTAAATTTCATGTCCTCTTTTTTTTTTAAGTTAAAAGTGAGACTCGAATTTTAAATCTCTAAATGAGAATAAAAAGATTATACCATTTGAGTCATAGTTCATTTTTTTTCATTATTATTTGTGTATGCATATTGATCTATTATAAATATTAGATGTTTACAAGCATACGATATTTAGATATAGATAAAAAATATAAAATTATGTT
>NW_026264258.1:3048844-3053404 GCF_000817695.3 Arachis duranensis
CCTGAATTGGGTATATGGGGAACTACAAAAGTGAAATCGAATCTTTTCACTCATTTAATTTTTTAAAGAGTATTTACTCATTTTGTTTTTTACAAATTTTACATTAGACACTTTAGTTTTTAATTAAAATTAATTATTTAATTAGTTTTTAATAATTAATTTTGTCAATAGCTTAGATTCTTTGTTCCGTCAACTCTAACAAAAAATAAAATGATCCCTAACTCTCTTTATTCGAAAACGATGTTGTTCTCTTTCAATTTTTATCATATCTCTCATAATCTTAATAGTCTAATACTACAACTTCAAGTTACAAAATACACACTCTGTAACTTCAATGTTCACATGAAGAAAAATTCTCAACTTATTCTCAAACAATTCATACTCAGAAAACTAATGACTATGTCTCTCAAATACTTGTCGTCTTCAATGGATCCCATGAATCCAGACAACAAGTCCGATTTGTTAAGACCCACCGTTGTCATCGCCATCTCCCTCCTTCTCTGCCTATTATTTCCATGGCCATATATTCTACCACTCCGATCGCTTTCTTCAGCTATTTTTCTCCAAACAAATATTCGGTAATCGCTTCAATTTTAATATGAACGGTGACGACAACATTGTTCGTTGTACTAATAGCTTGGTGCGAGGTCAAAACTGTCTGCCAATTTGGACTTCGGGAGAGAAGGAATGAAGCATATCGAGGACGTGGAAGTGGATGTTTCTGGTGGGTGAAGTACAGTGGAAGTGGGTGTATCAGTTACAGAAATTTGAAAAGTGTGTGGCCTATGACACGTTGAGGTAGGTGCGAGTTATATCATGGCTTGATCTTGGAGTTAAAGAGAAGGAAAGAGAAGATGGAGAAAAAGATTGTGAAGGTGAAGAAAAAGAGTATGAATGTCAGAATTATGCAAGATACAATAGAAATTGGAAGAGAATGTCGTCGTTTTTAAATAGGAGGATAAGAACTATTTTATTTTCTGTTAGAGTTGTCAGGACTATTTTATTCTTTATTATAAATTTAGAATTGACGGAGCAAAAGATTTAAATAACTAACAAAATTAATTATATATTAAAAATCAATCAAATAATTAATTTTAGTTAAAAACTAAAGTATCTGATCCAAAATTTTTTAGGACCAAAATAAATGAATACTCTTTCTTAAATATTCAAATAAATAAAGTAAGAGATAAATTACAAAACACTATTTTTTTCTCTTCCAAACAATTCCATTCTCAAATTGACAACCTGTCAACTCCACCACCATCATTAATTTATTATCTCCTCCTCACATACGGACACTACTGTTGTCAGTTGTCACCGTCATCGCCTCTATATAAATTAAATAAATAATAAGATTTTAAGTTTTTAGTAATATTAAATATATAAAAAACTTAAAAATGTTCTATTTCATACATAATTAACAAAAAAATATTTAGTGTCTAGATAATAAAATTCTTTTTCGAGCCGTTTGGTTCAAGGGAAATAGGGGAGAAAGAAAATAAAGAGAAAGAAAATGAGTGGAAAATAAAATTTTTTATTGTTTGGATGATCCAAAAAAACTAAGAGAAGAAGAAAAATATAGTGTGGGGTTCATTTAAAAGTTTTCTCTCCAACAATGAGATAAAAATGGATGAAAAAAAAGTACATAATGGTTTAATTATCAATTTGCCCTTTATTTAATATAAATTATAATTTTATATAATATAAATAAGGATATTAATGTAATTTTACTCAATATAATTTTTTTTTTACTTTTTTTATCCAAATAAAAAAAAAATTTTCTCTTATTTTCTTTTCATCATTTTCTCTTCATCCAAACAACACACATAAAAATTTATTTTTTCTCTCATTTTCTTTTTTTTTTATTTTTTTTCTTCTAATTTTTTTCCAACTATTTTCTATTTTGCATCCAAACATTGCCTTTGGGTATATCATTTATCATCCCATCATCATCGTGAATGATTAAAATAAACTATATAAACCAATGCAGTATGCATCATTTTATTTTTCTTAAATTGTATTAATATTTAGGAATAGTTGCAGCAACCCCACATTGATAGTGATATGACAACTATCACCATAATTCAACTGTGTCATTCCCACATGATAAGGTAGTTAGGACCATTAAATTTTGAAAGGAAAGTTCATTATTTTGGGCAATTATTTAACATGCTGACAAAGTAATTAATTTTATAATATTTAAAATATTTTTATTTAATAATGTAAACAAAAAAATTTAAATAACTAAAAGTAAATAAATAAAAGAAGCATCTTAACAGATTTATTTCATAATTTTAAAATTCGAATTGAATTAATCAATTTAATTAGATTAATCAAAAATCGATCGTAAGACCAATTCAATTCAAATAAAAACTAATTGGTAATGAAACTGATAAAAAATTTTAAAAAATCGATTAAAGAATTAGTTAACTAGTAAAATTGGTATATTTTTTTAGCGTTTAATCGGTATNTATATAAATATATTATTTTATTATAACCAATTCAATTCCAATTAAATTTTTTAATTTTTAATTCTATCAGTTTAATGACGGCTTCGATTTTCAAAACGTCGGTTTATTTTTTTGCTTATATTATTAAACTTAGATTCCATCCTATGAATATGGACAACAATGTGCACCGTAAAACATAACCATATATTCAAACAAAAAATCTCTAGCTAACAACAAAGTTAATGATACAAAAATGGAGGAAGTAATAAGTGATGAACCCTCCAATCTCCCCAAACTCCTAAAAGATGAAGACTTAAGGCAAGAGTGTAAGGACTTGATGTCAACCTTGCCAATGGAGCCAACATACAAACTCTACCAATACCAAGGTTTTTGGTATGGATCTTGGGCTCTTCAAGGAATCTTATCTTGTCAAAAGCACTTTGAAGCCAATGACAAAGATATCATCCTTGTTACCACTCCCAAATCAGGCACCACTTGGATTAAGGCTTTGACTTTTGCATTGCTTAATAGGAATAAACATCCACATACACAAAAAAATCATCCTTTGCTTGTTACCAACCCTCATATTCTTGTACCCTTTTTAGAGTCTCTATTCTATGATGAGAAGTATATTGTTTCAAACCTTAGCCAATTTCCCTCTCCAAGGCTACTATCCATTCATGCTCCTTATGTTTCATTGCCGAAATCGGCGAAAGAGTCCAACTGTAAGATAGTGTATCTGTGTAGAGATCCGAAAGATATATCTGTTTCGATGTGGAAATTTATGGAGACGCTTATGCCGGAAATTAGAGGATCCAACTTGTTTGATGAATTTTTTGAGTTGTTTTGTAGAGGAGTGAATCTATATGGACCATTTTGGGAGCATGTGTTGGAGTATTGGAAAGAAAGCTTGAAAAGGCCAGAAAAAATAATGTTTCTAAGGTATGAACAAATGAAATTGCATCCTACTTTGGTTTTGAAAAAGTTAGCTGAATTTTTAGGGTGTCCATTTTCCAAACAAGAGTTAGATAATGGCATGCTTGATGATATCTTAAAGTTGTGTAGTTTTGATAACTTGAGAAATTTGGAGGCGAATAAAAAAGGAACAATATCAATGTTTGGTTTTGATATAGAAAACAAAAGTTTCTTCCGCCGTGGTGAAATTGGTGATGGGAAGAATTTTCTCACAATGGAAATGGTTGAGAAAATAAACACTATTACTCAAAAGAAATTCTCTCAATATGGCCTAAATTTTGAGAATTTTACCATGGTATAATTTATTTTACGCATACGTACTTATTTTGGTTGATTATTGTAATGTATATTAATGAAGCGTTGATGCAGTAAAATTTTAATTTTTTTTTTTATAATTCATTTGATTTTTCCTTTACCCATGTAATTACACCAACAGGTAACCAAGTTTAGATTTATCCTATAGTCAATATGAAAAAGACTAAAATAACCCTAATTTTTGGGGTAAATTGACAAAATTGTTGGTTTAAAAACATGGTTCACAGCTAATATAACATCTAAAGGTGGAACAAAAATAGAAAATAATGGACTTTAGATGGTGTTTCTAAATTCAAATAAATAGAAATTAATGGTTGCATATACATCTAAAATATTCTACTAATAATTGTTGGGTACAACCAATGTTCATTTTTTTTTTCAATAAAAAATACTTTTATTATAGCTATAAATTATTAAAACAATCTAAATATGATGACAAAATTTTAATAGTAAGTCATTCTTATTTATAAAATTATTTTATAATATCTATTTTAATATAGACTCTTAGATCTATGATTTATTAAAGGCTTTAAACATTAACTATATTTAAAAGTCCAAAACATAGTGTCAGCTTTTAATAAAATTAAATAAATAAGACAGATTCAGCCTTCTAAATTTAAGAAAGGCTAGAACGGTTTAATCTTCAATGTGCATTATTTTTTGTATAGATCTACAAAAAAAATTATATTTTTTGTATAGATCTACAAAAAAAATTATATTAAATATGAATGATTAAAAAAAATAGAATAACATGTTCTATTCAAATACAACAATACGTGATAAGCTTCTTATGATATTATATATTATTATTCTATGTGCT
>NW_026264258.1:3053597-3057986 GCF_000817695.3 Arachis duranensis
TGATGTTATTACACTAATTTAGTGTAATGCATTGATATGAAAGTTATCATTGTCACAAAAAATTGTGATTAACAATTTTAGAAAGAAACAAAAAATAAAATAAAATGTAATTAACGATTTTAAATAGACTAATTTTTTTTTTAGAATTTTTGGCACTATAAAATTAGTAGTCTCAGATTCAGACATTAATTTCAGTCGTTAATCAATAATCCAACGATTCTTAATTTTTCTCCCACCTTTTCTCTCTTTACTGAATTTGTTATTAACAATTTATTTTAATTTTTTTTAAAAAATAATCTCAAAATCAAACTGGACTTCTCAAAGTTGATGCTCAATCCAGACATGATTTCAAAACACCTTAATAGTCTCTTGTAGTTTTTTACTGTTTCCTCTTCCAATGGGCAGAATAATATAGTGTCATCAGCAAATTAGAGATGCGATAACTCTACATTATCCCTTCCGACTGAAAGAGGAGTTATTCTCTATTTCTTTCTGCCTTCCCAATCATCCTATTCAACACATCTACAACAAGCACGAACAGAAATGGTGATAAATGATCGCCTTGCCGGAGTCCCCTTTCCATCTTGAACGGTTTCCAAGGTGACCCATTGACCATTATGGAAATAGATGCTGTCCTAATACACTATCTAATCCATACCCTCCATCTTCTACCGAACTCCATCTTTTCTAGCACAATATCAACAAAGTTCCACTTGATTCTGTCATAGGCTTTCTAGAAGTCCAGTTTGATGATTGCTGACGCCCTTCTCTTTAGTTTTAGCCATTGTACTATTTCACATGCTATTAAAGCTCCATTGTGTATCCTCCTACCCTTCACAAAAGCACTATATGATTCATCAACTAATTCCGACATTACGCCCCTCATTCTTCTTGTCAACACTTTTGATATCACCTTATAAATGCATCCAACCATACTGATCGGTCTGAGGTTCTTTATCTCCTTTGCACCTACAAATTTTGATGCCAGTGCTACCCAAGTAACATTAGAGCCTGCTGGTAGCCTTGCCGTCTCAAAAAAGTTGTCACAACTTTAGTAAACTCCACTCCAATCTCCTCCCAGCACTGTTTTATAAAGTTCATGTTGTATCCGTTACTACCCGGTGCCTTAGATGATTCGCAATTCCATACTGCCTCCTTTATTTCCTCCTCCGACGGTAACACTTCTAACGCTTGAGCTTCCTCCGTCTCCAACCGATTGACTATACCATCTTGAAAGCTAATATTTGGCGAAGCTTTCTGTTGGTACAATTTCCTATAAAAATTCCTAGTGGCAACTTTAATTCTTGCATGATTTCTTATCAGTCTCCTATTAATCACCAGAGACTCAATTCGGTTATTCCTTTTTCTTGCCGATGCGATATTGTGAAAATATCTTGTGTTCCGGTCCATTTCCTTAGCATGTCGACATCTAGGTATTTGCTTCCAATAAATATCTTGACTCGTATACCATACCTCACAACATCTTACTAACGCCTTTCTTCTTGCTTCTACCGTACCGTCATATATCCCGTTACTAACCATATCATCTACTTTCTTGATCCAGTCCTCAAATATTTTTATCTTCCCAGCTATATTCCCAAAGTGCTGCCTGTGCCATCTCCCCAGTGGTTTCGACAACGCCTTCAACTTATCCAAAAATTGTGCATCTCCCAAACTCCTCCATTATTCCTTCATCATCCTTAGGAAGCCTTCATGTGTGAACCACGAGTCTAGGCTTCGAAAAGGTCTTGGAACCTGGGCTATTCTTCTATCTTCCACTATCAAAGGGCAATGATCTGATAACCCTCTTGGCCCTCCTGTAAGTCGAATATCCGAGTACGTGTCTAACCACTCCATACTAACCAGGCTTTTATCAATACGGCTATAAGATTGACCTCTAAACCATGTAAACTTGCGATCATTAAGAGTCAAGTCCATCAACTCCATATCATTTATCCACGCTTTGAATTCTTCAGCAGTTGCTGACAAGCTAGTCGCCCCTTTCCTTTCCTCTGTATGCACAACTTCATTGAAGTCCCCCAAGTAACAAAAAGTAATTCCTCCCATAGTAGAAGTTTTTCATCTCTCACATGCAGTCCATATACCAGAAAAACATCACAGTGAAAGTTATCTCTAGTCAGCATTCCTTCTACACATAACCACTACCTATCTCCTTTGTAGCAGTTTATCAATTTAAAAACAGATTCATCCCATATTAACAGTAAACCTCCCGATGCTCCAATTGAATTAATACACTCCCAACTAGCTCTATCATTACCCCAAATATTTGCTACGTCAAATTTATTCACCACCTCTTTTTTTGTTTCTGTCAAACCCAACATATCAACTCTATATTTATTTTTAAAGTTTTTTTTATCATATTGAATTTTGCAACTCCTCTTAAATTAACCCATAACATTCCAAGAGCTTATAATCATTTATAAATTTTATTACACACATGTTTACGGATTTTTGGACGACTTCTTCTGATTTTCTCTTTTTGTTTTGCCTGTCTCCGTTTCATGGCTATTACTTCATTTTGTTCTTGAAGGGCTGCTATTATGTCCTCTTCATCACTGCACGGGATCGTCCCTGATTCTACCGCCAACTTCCAAGCCTCTTTGTTCTCTGCAATTTCTTCTTCCTGACTCTGGATTTGTATGCCACTGTACATCGCCAAGCCTTCATTCTTACCCGCCTCTGGGTCAGTCTCTTGTTCTACCTGATCGTTGTTTTCCCCTCTCTGTCCATCACTGTTTGTTTCTCCCAGTCCCGCGTCCAAGGAAATACCCCCCACATCGTTGGGTTCCGGTCCCTCCTGGTTTGCTTTAGTCATCCGTCTTCCTGCCGTCTCGTTCCCTTCGATATTCCTTCTCTAAAGGTACCCTTCTTCAAGATAGTGTGATGTTGTGATCTTCTCATGGGTCCGGTCTTGGTTCTCCTTGTTTCGTGCAAAATTCTTGCCGGCAAGGGACAAAGCAGCTTTGTTAGCACCGGCATCCTGCCCATCATTTGCTGTGTCATCCCCGGCTCCCTGCGCTACACAGCATTGACCTTGTGCGGCTTCATTCTCACCCTGACTCACCTCGTCTTCTCTTCCACGCTGCAGCTGGTTACCAACATGGAGGCATGCTTCACTCAATGTTCCTCCATTCCACCGGGTTATGTTCTCTATTGGGTCATTCCTATTCGGTTTGGACTTGGCAAGCCCAATGCTCCATTCCTTCAAAAAAGCCTTGTTCTTCTTATATTTGCCTTCCTTTATTTTTGACACATTGGCCAATGTGCCATAAACCCAAACAGCTCCCTTCCATGAATATTTGAGGACTCATTTTGAACCCCTACATAATTGCACGAGAATGTGCCCTCCGAGTCAATCTCCTGTATAATTGCATCGGGCCCCACCAATATTTCCTTCCCCTTTGTTAACGCTTGATCATTACTCTCATAATGACAATTTGAAATCTGAAAATTCCATTCATTCAAATCAGAAGCCAAAATAACGACTTTGCCCTTATCTTGTTCGTCATTCAATCGATTCTCCACCATAAGCCCCGCCACTGGATCCAAGTTTGCCATCATCGGCTCAACACCACTATCGACTACATCCCTTATATCAACATGCTGCACATCTTCTCTGACCACTATGCGCTTCTCTCTTTGATCGGTCTTCTTTTCTGCAAAACATTCTTCTCGATACACCTCTTCAGCTGCCTCTTTCACTAGAACGTCAAACTCGCTCGCACCGATGGTAACATGAATTCACTCGTTGATCATATCGAACATACATGCATCTATCAATACGCGACCAACACTAAACAAGTTACACGATTCTGTTAATTTATTGCACTTTACCATCTCAATGGACTAAATTCCCATTTTGGTCCTTGAGATTTACGCGATTACTCATTTTAGTCTCCGAAATTCTAAGTTATCTATACTGGTCCTCCAGATTTAAGTTTGGGCACCAATATGGTTGATGAGCGGATAATTTATACGTTTTTTGGCATTGTTTTTATATAGTTTTTAGTAAGAGCGGATATTTTATACGCTTTTTGGGGGTAATTTCATGTAGATTTTAGTATGTTTTAGTTAGTTTTTAGTATATTTTTATTAGTTTTTAAGCAAAAATCATATTTCTGGAATTTACTATGAGTTTGTGTGTTTTTCTGTGATTTCAGGTATTTTCAAGCTGAAATTGAGGGACCTGAGCAAAACTCTGATAGGAGGCTGACAAAGGATTGCTGATGCTATTGGAATCTGACCTCCCTGCACTCAAAATGGATTTTCTGGAGCTACAGAACTCCAAATGGCGCGCTCTCAACGGCGTTGGAAAGTAGACATCCAGAGCTTTCCAGCAATATATAATAGTCCATACTTTATTCGGAG
>NW_026264258.1:3058339-3058679 GCF_000817695.3 Arachis duranensis
CATGGAGAGGGCTGGCCATTCGGCCATGCCTGAACCTCTTTCACTTATGTATCTTCAACGGTGGAGTTTCTGCACACCATAAATTAAGGGTGTGGAGCTCTGCTGTACCTCAAGTATTAATGCAATTCTATTTTCTTTTATTCAAATCTCCCTTATTCTTATTCCAAGATATTCATTCGTACCCAAGAACATGATGAGTGTAATGATGAAAGTGACGATCATTATCATTCTCACTTATGAACGCACGTGATTGACAACCACTTCCGTTCTACATGCAACAGAGCTTGAATGTGTATCTCTTAGATTCCCCAACAGAATCTTCGTGGTATAAGCTAGATAT
>NW_026264258.1:3059769-3061004 GCF_000817695.3 Arachis duranensis
ATGTTCTTGATGTTCATCATGATCTTCAAAGTGTTCTTGGTGTTCATCTTGACATTCATAGTGTTCTTGCATGCATTAAGTGTTTTGATCCAAAATTTTCATGTTTTGGGTCATTTTTGTGTTTTTCTTTAAAAATTCAAAAATAAAAAAATATCTTTTCCTTATTTTCCTCCAAAATTTCGAAATTTTGGGTTGACTTGGTCAAAAATTTTTCAAAATTAGTTGTTTCACATAAGTCAAGTCAAAATTTCAATTTTAAAAATCTTATCTTTTCAAAATCTTTTTCAAAAATCATATCTTTTTCATTTTTTTATATAATTTTCGAAAATTTCAAAAAATCTTTTTCAAAATATTTTCAAAAAACTTTTTCTTATCTTTATATCAAATTTTCGAAAATATGCTAACAATTAATGTGATTGGTTCAAAAATTTGAAGTTTGTTACCTTCTTGTTAAGAAAGGTTCAATCTTTAAATTCTAGAATCTTATCTTGTAGTTTCTTGTTAGTTGAGTCTTTTTAAAAATTAAATCTTTTTCAAAATATCTTTTTATTAAAATTTTTATCTTATCTTTTTATCTTTTATCTTATCTTTTTTAAAAATTTTATCTTTTTCAAAATTTGATTTCAAAATATCTTATCTAACTTCTTATCTTCTTATCTTTTTCAAAATTTGATTTCAAATCTTTTTCAATCAACTAACTAACTTTTTGTTTGTTTCTTATCTTTTTCAAAACCATCTAACTACTTTTCCCTCTCTAATTTTCGAAAATTCTCCCTCTCTTTTTCAAAAATTCTTTTTGTTTTAAATTTTAATTTTAATCTCATCTTATTTTTAATTTTCGAAAATTACTATCCTCTTTTTCAAAATTATTTTCGAATTTCTCCTTCTCTTTTCTTCTTTTATTTAATTATTTAATTACTAACACTTCTCTTCACCTCTCTTCATCCAAAAATCTGAATTCATCCTTCTTCATTCTTCTACCCCCTTCTTCTTCTACTAACATAAAGGAATCTTTATACTGTGACATAGAGGATTCCTCTTTCTTTTCTTGTTTTCTTCTCTTTCATATGAGCAGGAACAGGGAAAAAGGCACTCTTGTTGAAATTGATCCAGAACCTGAAAGGACTCTAAAGAGAAAATTAAGAGAAGCTAAATTACAACAATCCGAAGGTAACCTTTCAGAAATTTTCGAACAAGAGAAGGACATGGCAGCCGAAAATAATAATAATAATAAT
>NW_026264258.1:3064575-3065152 GCF_000817695.3 Arachis duranensis
AAAAGAGTGTGCTTAAGAGCTCTGGACACCTCTAACTGGGGACTCTAGCAAAGCTGAGTCACAATTTGAAAAGGTTCACCCAGTTATGTGTCTGTGGTATTTGTGTATCCGGTGGTAATACTGGAAGACAAAGTGCTTAGGGCCACGGCCAAGACTCATAAGTAGCTGTGTTCAAAAATCAACATGCTTAACTAGGAAAGTCAATAACACTATCCAAAATTCTAAGTTCCCAGAGACGCCAATCACTCTGAACTTCAAAGGAAAAAGTGAGATGCCAAAACTATTCAGAAGCAAAAAGCTACAAGTCCTGCTCATCTAA
Organism: Arachis duranensis; assembly: GCF_000817695.3. Taxonomy (NCBI): domain Eukaryota; kingdom Viridiplantae; phylum Streptophyta; class Magnoliopsida; order Fabales; family Fabaceae; genus Arachis; species Arachis duranensis. Next base: position 3,064,895 of record NW_026264258.1, read on the forward strand.
TTAAATTAATATTCATTGATATTTTGGAATTTATAGTATATTCTCTTCTTTTTATCCTATTTTATTTTCAGTTGCTTGGGGACAAGCAACAATTTAAGTTTGGTGTTGTGATGAGCGGATAATTTATACGCTTTTTGGCATTATTTTTAGGTAGTTTTACAAGGATCTAGCTACTTTTTAGTATATTTTTATTAGTTTTTAAGAAAAATTCACATTTCTGGACTTTACTATGAGTTTGTGTATTTTTCTGTGATTTCA